>NW_025218890.1:0-1023 GCF_014825855.1 Bombus pyrosoma | reverse complement strand
TAACGTATAACGTTATGTGGTATTACGATATGACGTATAACGTAATGTAGTATTAGGATATAACGTATAACGTTATATAGCATTACGATATAACGTATATCGTTATGTGGTAGTACGATATAATGTACAACATTATCTGGTATTACCATATTACGTATAACGTTATATAGTATTACGATATAACGTATAACGTCATATAACAATACGATATAACGTATAACGTTATGTGTTGTTACGATATGACATATAACGTAACATAGCATTACGTTATAACGTATAACGTTACATAGCATTACGTTATAACGTATAACGTTATGTGGTATTACGATATGACGTATAACGTAATGTAGTATTAGGAAATAACTTATATCGTCATATAGCAATACGATATAACGTATAACGTTATGTGGTATTACGATGTAACGTATATCGCTATATAGTATTACGTTATAACGTATAACGTTATGTGGTGTTACGATGTAACGTATAACGTTATGTGGTATTACGATTTAACGTATAACGTTATGTGGTATTACGATATGACGTATAACGTTATATAGTATTACGATATAACGTATATGTCATATAGCAATACGATATAACGTTTAACGTTATGTGGTGTTACGATATGACATATAACGTTTCACAGTATTACGTTATCACGTATAACGTTATGTGGTGTTACGATATGACGTATAGCGTCATATAGCAATACGATATAACGTATAACGTAATGTGGTGTTGCTATATGACGTATAACGTTACATAGTATTACGTTATAACGTATAACGTTATGTGGTATTACGATATGACGTATAACGTCGTATAGCAATACGTTATAACGTATAACGTTATGTGGTATTACGATATCACGTATAACGTCATATAGCAATACGATATAACGTATAACGTTATGTGGTATTACGATATCACGTATAACGTTATGTGGTATTACGATGTGACGTATAACGTTATGTGGTACTACGATATAACGTATAACGTTATGTGGTGTTACGATATGAC
>NW_025218889.1:0-1023 GCF_014825855.1 Bombus pyrosoma | reverse complement strand
GTTATAACGTAATATTACATAACGTTATACGTTATAACGTAATACTACATAACGTTATACATTATATCGTAATGCTACATAGCGTTATACGTTATAACGTAATGCTATACAACGTTATACGATATACCGTAATGCTACATAGCGTTATACGTTATAACGTAATATTACATAACGTTATACGTTATAACGTAATACTACATAACGTTATACGATAGAACGTAATACCACATAACGTTATACGCTATAACGTAACACTGTATAACGTGATACGTTATATAGTAATGCTACATAACGTTATACGTCATAACGCAATGCTATATAACGTTACACGTTACAACTCAATAATACATAACGTTATACGTTATAACGTAATACTATATAACGTTATATGTTATATCGTAATCCTATATAACATTATATGTTATATCGTAATGCTACATAACGATACACGTTATAACGTAATATTACATAACGTTATACGTTAAAACGTAATACTACATAACGTTATACGTTATATCGTGATGCTACATAACGTTATACGCTATAACGTAATACTATATAACGTTATACGTTATAACGTAATGCTATAAGACGTTATACGGTACAACTAAATAATAATACCGTTATACGTTATATCGTGATACTACATAACGTTATACGATATAAGGTAATACTATATAACGTTATACGTTATAACGTAATGCTATAAAACGTTATACGTTACAACTCAATAATACATAACGTTATACGTTATAACGTAATACTATATAACGTTATACGTTATACCGTAATACTACATAACGTTACGCCGTATTACGTCATATTACATAACGTTATACGTTATATCGTAAAGCTATATAACGTTATACGTTATATCGTATTGCAACATAACGTTATACGTTATACCGTAATGCTACATAGCGTCATACGTTATACCGTAATACTACATAACGTTACACGTTATTACGTAATATTACATAACGTTATACGCTATAACGTAATACTATAGAACGTTATACGTTA
>NW_025218888.1:0-1024 GCF_014825855.1 Bombus pyrosoma | reverse complement strand
TATTCAAATGAATGATCCTCTGCTGCTATTGGTCATCTGTCGGCATTAGAACGGGCGTCATACTCCACATATGCTGCCAATACAGAGCACGATATTCGGGTTGCGCTACGTCAACTCTGGTATGGTTTAAGACCAGCGGATTACCAGTTTTGCATATCCAAGTTTGAATATTCATCTGGTCGTACCACCGCTACTATTGATGATATGTCGACAATACACTGCGCATTATAGGCTACATATGCTGCCAAACACAGATCACGTCATACGGTTTGCGCTATGTCAACTCTGGTCTAGGTCAATACCAGCGTATTTTCAGTTTTGCATATTCAAGCATGAATGTTCATCTGAACATAACTACGTTACTATTGGTGATGTCTACAATTCAATGCGCGATATACTTCTCGTATCCTGCAAAATAAAGAGCACGACATCCGGTTAGCGCTACGTCAACTCTTGTCAAGGTTAAGACGAGCGTGTTTCCACTTCTTCATATTCGAGCCTGAATATTCATCTGAACATATCTCCGCTGCTATTGGTGATATGTCGATAATTCGAAGCGCGTTATTCACGCATATGCTGCAAATACAGAGCACGACATTCGGTTTGTGCTATGTCAAGTCTGATCTAGGTCAAATCCTGTGTATTTGCACTTTTGCATATTCAGACTGTAACATTCAATAAGTCGTATCTCAGCAGCTACTCGTCATATGTCGGCATTTCAATGCGCGTTATTCCTCACATTTGCTGCCAAATATAGAGCACGACATCCGGTTTGCGCTATGTCAGTTCTGGGCACTGCGAAATCCAGCGTAGTTGCACTTTTGTATATTCATGCTACAATGTTCAATTGATCATGTATCTGCTGCTATTATTGATATGTTGGCACTTCGATGCGCGTGATACTTCACAAATGCCACCAAACACACAGCACGACATCCGATTTGCGCTACGTCAACTCTGGTCTAGGTAAAGACGATCGTATTTGCAGTTTTGTATATTCAAGCTTGAATATTCATCTGAAAGT
>NW_025218887.1:0-1024 GCF_014825855.1 Bombus pyrosoma | reverse complement strand
ATAACGTATAACGATATGTAGCTTTACGATATAACGTATAACGTTATGTAGCATTACGATATAATGTATAACGTTATGTAGTGTTACGTTATAACGAATAACGTTATATAGTATTACGACATAACGTATAACGTTATATGGTAATACGATATAACGTATAACGATATGTAGTATTACGATATATCGTATAACGTTATGTTGTATTACGTTATAGCGTATAACGATATGTCGTATTGCGATATAATGTATAACGTCATGTACTATTACGACATAACGTATATCGGTATGTAGTGTTACGTTATAACGTCTAACGATATATGGTAATGCGATATAACGTATAACGTTATGTACTGTTACGTTATAACGCATAACGATATGTAGTGTTACGTTATAACGTATAACGATATGTACTGTTAAGTTATAACGAATAACGTTATGTAGTATTACGTTATAGCGTATAACGTTACATAGTATTACGATATGACGTATAACGTTATACAGTATTACGATATAACGTATAACGTTATATGGTATTACGATATAACGTATATGGATATGTTGTATATCGATATACCGTATAACGTTATATAGTATTACGTTATAACGTATAACGTTATGTAGTACTACGTTACAACGTATAACGTTATATAGCATTACGATATAACGTATAACGTTATGTAGCATTACGATATAACGTAAAACGTTATGTAGCATTACGTTATACCGTATATCGTTATGTAGTACTCCGATATAACGTATAACGTTATGTACTGTTACGTTATAACGTATAACGATATATGGTATTACGATATAACGTATAGCGATATGTAGTATTACGATATAACGTATAACGTTATGTAGCATTACGATATAACGTATAACGTTATGTAGTACTACGTTACAACGTATAACGTTATATAGTATTACGATATAACGTATATCGATATGTAGTGTTACGTTATAACGTAAAACGATATATGGTAATGCGATATAACGTATAACGATATGTTGTATTACGATATAA
>NW_025218886.1:0-1024 GCF_014825855.1 Bombus pyrosoma | reverse complement strand
TATAACGATATATGGTAATATGATATAACGTATAACGTTATATGGTATTACGATATAACGTATAACGTTATATGGTACTACGATATAACGTATAACGATATCTAGTGTTACGTTATAACGTATAACGTTATGTAGAATTACGATATAACGTATAACGTTATGTAGCATTACGATATAACGTATAACGTTGTGTAGTATTACGTTGTAACGTATAACATTATATGGTATTACGATACAACGTAGAACGATACGTAGTATTACGATATAATGTATAACATTATGTAGCATTACGATATAACGTATATCGTTACGTGGAATTACGTTATAACGAATAACGTTATATAGTAATACGATATAACGTATAACGTTATATTTTAGTACGACATAACGTATTACGATATGTAGTGTTACGTTATAACGTGTAACGTTATATAGAATTACGATATAACGTATAACGTTATATGGTATTACGATATAACGTATAACGTTATATGGTACTACGATATAACGTATAACGATATGTAATGTTACGTTATAACGTATAACGTTATGTAGCATTACGATATAACGTATAACGTTATGTAGCATTACGATATATCGTACAACGTTGCGTAGTATTACGTTGTAACGTATAACACTATATGGTATTACGATACAACGTACAACGATATGTAGTATTACGATATAACGTATAACGTTATATGGTATTACGATATAACGTATAGCGATATATAGTATCACGATATAACGTATAACGTTATGTAGCATTACGATATAACGTACGACGTTATGTAGAATTACGTTATAACGTATAACGTATATGGAATTACGATATAACGTATAACGTTATATGGTACTACGATATAACGTATAACGATATGTAGTACTACGTTATAACGTATTACGTTATATGGTATTACGATATAACGTATAACGATATGTTGTCTTACGATATAACGTATAACGTTATGTAGCATTACGATATAACGTATAACGTTATGTAGTACTACGTTATAACGTATAA
>NW_025218885.1:0-1024 GCF_014825855.1 Bombus pyrosoma | reverse complement strand
TACGTTATAACGTATAACGTTATGTGGTATTTGGATGTAACGTATAACGTTACGTAGCATTACGTTATAACGTATAACGCTATGTAGATATATGTTATAACGTATAACGTTATGTAGCATTACGTTATAACGTATAACGTTATGTAGATATATGTTAGAACGTAAAACGTTATGTAGCATTACTAAGTAACGTATAACGCTATGTAGTATTACGTTATAACATTTAACGATATGTAGTATTACGATATAACGTATAACGTTATGTAGCATTACGTTATAACGTATAATGTTACATGGTATTAGGATGTAACGTATAACGTTATGTAGCATTACGTTATAACGTATAACGCTATGTAGATATATGTTATAACGTATAACGTTATGTATCATTACGTTATAACGTATAACGTTATGTAGATATATGTTATAACGTATGGCGTTGTGTAGTATTACGATATAACATATAACGTTATGTAGCATTACGTTATAACGTATAACGTTATGTAGATATATGTTATAACGTAAAACGTTATGTAGCATTACGATACAACGTATAACGTTATGTAGTATTACATTATAACATATAACGATATGTAGCTTTACGTTATAACGTATAACGTTATATGGTATTACGTTATAACGTATAACGTTATGTGGTATTAGGATGCAACGTATAACGTTATGTAGCATTACGTTATAACGTATAACGCTATGTAGATATATGTTATAACGTATAACGTTATGTAGCATTACGTTATAACGCATAACGTTATGCAGTATTACGTTAAAACATATAACGATATGTAGTATTACGATACAACGTATAACGTTACGTAGATATATGTTACAACGTATAGCGTTATGTAGATATATGTTATAACGTATAACGCTATGTAGATATATGTTATAACGTATAACGTTATGTAGCATTACGTTATAACGTATAACGTTATGTAGTATTACGTTATAACATATAACGATATATAGTATTACGATACAACGTATAACGTTATGTAGATATATG
>NW_025218884.1:0-1024 GCF_014825855.1 Bombus pyrosoma | reverse complement strand
ACACAATAGAACATAACGTTATACGTTATAACCTAATGCTACATAACGTTATACGTTATATCGTAATACTACATAACGTTATACGTAATATCGTTATACTATATAGCGTTATACGTCTTATCGTTATACTACATAACGTTATACGCTATAACGTAATAGTACATAACGTTATACGTTATAACATAATAGTACATAACGTCATACGTTATAACCTAATGCTACATAACGTTATACGTCATATCGTAATACTACATAACGTTATACGTTATAACCTAATGCTACATAACGTTATACGTTATATCGTAATACTACATAATGTTTTACGTTATAACTCAATAGTACATAACGCTATACATTATAACCTAATGCTACGTAACGTTATACGTTATATCGTAATGCCACATAGCGTCATTCGTTATACAGTAATACTACATTATGTCATACGTTATAACGTTATAATACATGACGTTAAACGTTATAAGGTATTAAAATATAACGATATACGTTATAACGTAATACTACATAACATTATACGTTAGAGCGTAATAGTACATAACGTTATACGTTATAACATAATAGTACATAACGTTATACGTTATATCGTATCACTACATAACGTTATACGTTATAACATAATAGTACATAACGTTATACGTTATAACACAATAGTACATAACGTTATACGTTATATCCTAATGCTGCATAACGTTATACGTTATATCGTAATACTTCATAACGTTATACGTTATAACATAATGCTACATAACGTTATACGATTTATCGTAATACTACACAACGTTATACGTTATAACACAATAGTACATTACGTTATACGTTATAACCTAATGCTACATAACGTTATACGTTATATCGTAATACTACATAACGTTATACGTAATATCGTTATACTATATAGCGTTATACGTCTTATCGTTATACTACATAACGTTATACGCTATAACGTAATAGTACATAACGTTATACGTTATAACATAATAGTACATAACGTTATACGTAATAACCT
>NW_025218883.1:0-1024 GCF_014825855.1 Bombus pyrosoma | reverse complement strand
CATTACGTCATACGTCATATCGTAATACCACATAACGTTATACGTTATAACGTAATACTATATAACGTTATATGACATATCGTAACACCACATAACGTTATACGTAATTTCGTATTGCTATATGACGTTATACGTCATATCGTAACACCACATAACATTATACGTTATATCGTAATACTATGTAACGTTATATGACATAAAGTAACACCACATAACGTTATACGTAATATCGTATTGCTATATGACGTTATACGTCATATCGTAACACTACATAACGTTATACGTTATATCGTAATACTACATTACGTCATACGTCATATCGTAATGCCACATAACATTATACGTTATAACGTAATACTATGTAACGTTATATGACATATCGTAACACCACATAACGTTATACGTAATATCGTATTGCTATATGACGTTATACGTCATATCGTAATACTATATAACGTTATACGTCCTATCGTAACACCACATAACGTTATAGGTTATATCGTATTGCTATAAGACGTTATACTTCATATCGTAACACCACATAACGTTATACGTTATATCCTAATACTACATTACGTCATACGTCATATCGTAATACCACATAACGTTATACGTTATATCGTAATACCATGTAACGTTATATGACATATCGTAACACCACATAACGTTATACGTAATATCGTATTGCTATATGACGTTATACGTCATATCGTAACACCACATAACGTTATACGTTATATCGTAATACTATATAACGTTATACGTCCTATCGTAACACCACATAGCGTTATAGGTTATATCGCATTGCTATAAGACGTTATACTTCATATCGTAACACCACATAACGTTATACGTAATATCGTATTGCTATATGACGTTATACGTCATATCGTAACACCACATAACGTTATACGTTATATCGTAGTACCACATAACGTTATACGATATATCGTATTGCTATATGACAATATACGCTATATCCTAATACTACATTACGTTATACGTCATATCGTAATACCACATA
>NW_025218882.1:0-1024 GCF_014825855.1 Bombus pyrosoma | reverse complement strand
GTACTGCTACACAACGTTATACGTTATACCGTTATGCTACATAACGTTATACGTTATAACGTAATACTACACAACGTTATACGTTATAACGTAATGCTACATAACGTTATACGTTATAACATAATACTACATAAAGTTATACGTTATACCCTAATGCTACATAACGTTATACGATATACCGTAATGCTACATAACGCTATACGTTATAACGCAATGCTATATAACGTTATACGTTATACCGTAATGCTACATAACGTTATACGTTATAACGTAATACTACATAACGTTATACGTTATAACGTAACACTATATAACGTTATACGTCATAACGTAATGCTATATAACGTTATAGGTTATATCATCGTGCTACATAACGTTATACGTTAAAACGTAATGCTATATAACGTTATGCGTCATAACGCAATGCTATATAACGTTATACGTTATATCATAGTGCTACATAACGTTATACGTTAAAACGTAATGCTATACAACGTTATACGTTATACCGTAATGCTATATAACGTTATACGTTATACCGTAATGCTACATAACGTTATACGTTATACCGTAATGCTACATAAGGCTATACGTCATAACGCAATGCTATATAACGTTATACGTTATACCGTAATTCTACATAACGGTATACGTTATAACGTAATACTACATAACGTTGTACGCTATAACGTAACACTATATAACGTTATACGTCATAACGCAATGCTATATAACGTTATACGTTATATCATAGTGCTACATAACGTTATACGTTAAAACGTAATGCTATATAACGTTATACGTTATACCGTAATGCTATATAAAGTTATACGTTATACCGTAATGCTACATAACGTTATACGTTATAACGTAATACTACATAACGTTATACGTTATAACATAATACTACATAACGTTATACGCTATAACGTAACACTATCTAACGTTATACGTTACACCGCAATAATACATATCTTTATATGTTATAACGTAATACTACATAACGTTATACGTTATATTGTAG
>NW_025218881.1:0-1024 GCF_014825855.1 Bombus pyrosoma | reverse complement strand
ATAACGCTATGTAGCATTACGTTATAACGTATAACGTTATGCAGCATTACAATATAACGTATAACGTTATGTAGTATTACGTTATAACGTATAACGTTATACAGCATTGCGTTGTGACGTATAACGTTATATAGCATTACGTTATAACGTATACCGTTATATAGTATTACGTTATAACGTATAACGTTATGTAGTATTACGGTATAACGAATAACGCTATGTAGCATTACGGTATAACGTACAACGTTATAAAACATCCCGTTATGACGTATATCGTTATATAGCATTGCGTTATAACGTATAACGTTATATAGTATTACGTTGTAACGTATAACGTTATGTACCATTACGGTATAACGCATAACGTTATGTAGCATTACAATATAACGTATAACGTTATGTAGTATTACGTTATAACGTATAACGTTATATAGCATCGCGTTATGACGTATATCGTTATATAGCATTGCGTTATAACGTATAACGTTATATAGTATTACGATATAACGTATAAGGTTATGTAGTATTACGGTATAAGGAATAGCGCTATGTAGCATTACGTTATAACGATTAACGTTATGTAGCATTACGTTATAACGTATAACGTTATATAGCATTGCGTTGTGACGTATAACGATATATAGCATTACGTTATAACGTATACCGTTATACAGTATTACGTTATAACGTATAACGTTATGTAGCATTACGGTATAACGTATAACGATATATAGCATTACGGTATAACGTATAACGTTATAGAGTATTACGTTATAACGTATAACGTTATGCAGCATTACAATATAACGTATAACGTTATGTAGTATTGCGTTATAACGTATAACGTTATATAGTATTACGTTATAACGTATAAGGTTATGTAGTATTACGGTATAACGAATAACGCTATGTAGCATTACGTTATAACGATTAACGTTATGTAGCATTACGTTATAACGTATAACGTTATGTAGCATTATGATATAACGTATAACGTTATGTAGCACTATGATATAACGTATAA
>NW_025218880.1:0-2170 GCF_014825855.1 Bombus pyrosoma | reverse complement strand
GTAATACTTCATATCGTTATACGTTATATCGTAATACCATATAACGTTATACGTCATATCGTAATACTATATAACGTTATACGCTAGAACGTAATATTACATAACGTTATACCTTATATTGCAATACAACATATCGTTATCCGTTATATCGTAGTACCATATATCGTTATGCGTCATAACGTCACACTACATAACGTTATACGTTATATTGTAATACCATATAACGTTATACGTTATATCGTAATACAACATAACCATATACGTTATATCGTAATACAACATGTCGTTATACGTTATATCGTAATACTACATATCGTTATACGTTATATTGTATTACCACATAACGTTATACGTTATGTCGTAATAGTACATGACGTTATACATTATATCGTAATGCTACATATCGTTATTCGTTATATCGCAATACTACATACCGTTATACGTTATATCGTAATACCATATAACGTTATACGTCATATCGTAATACTATATAACGTTATACGCTATAACGTAATGCTACATATCGTTGTTTGTTATATCGTAATACTACATATCGTTATACGTTATATCGTAATACCATATAACGTTATACGTCATATCGTAATACTATATAACGTTATACGCTATAACGTAACACTACATAACGTTATACGTTATTTCGTAATGCAACATATCGTTATACGTTATAACGTAACAGTACATAACGTTATAGGTCATATCGTAATACTATATAACGTTATACGCTATAACGTAATACTACATAACGTTATTCGTTATAACGTAACACTACATATCGTTATGCGTTATAACGTAACACTACATAACGTTATACATTATATCGTAATACAACATATCGTTATACGTTATATCGCATTTCCATATATCGTTAGACGTTATAACGTAACACTATATATCGATATACGTTATAACGTAATACTACATATCGTTATTCGTTATATCGCAATACTACATATCGTTATATGTTATATCGTAATACCATATAACGTTATACGTCATATCGTAGTACTATATAACTTTATACGCTATAACGTAATACATCATAACGTTATTCGTTATAACGTAACACTACATAACTTTATACCTTATATCGTAATACAACATATCGTTATACGTTATATCGTAGTACCATATATCGTTATACGTTATAACATAACACTACATATCGATATACGTTATATCGTAATACTATATAACGTTATACGTTGCAACGTAACAGTACATAACGTTATACGTTATATCGGAATACTACATAACGTTATACGCTATAACGTAATGCTACATAACGTTTTACGTTATATCGTAATGCTATATAACGTTATACGTTATATCGTAGTGCTACATATCGTTATACGTTATAACGTAACAGTACATAACGTTATACGTCAAATCGTAACACTATATAACGTTATACGCTATAACGTAATACTACATAACGTTATACGTTATATTGTAATACCATATAACGTTATACGTTATATCGTAATACAACATAACCATATACGTTATAGCGTAATACAACATGTCGTTATACGATATATCGTAATACTACATACCGTTATACGTTATATTGTATTACCATATAACGTTATACGTTATGTCGTAATAGTACATGACGTTATACATTATATCGTAATGCTACATATCGTTATTCGTTATATCGCAATACTACATATCGTTATACGTTATATCGTAATACCATATAACGTTATACGTCATATCGTAATACTATATAACGTTATACGCTATATCGTAATGCTACATAACGTTATACGTTATATCGTAATACAATATAACGTTATACGTTATATCGTAATGCTACATAACGTTATACGTTATATCGGAATACTACATAACGTTATACGCTATAACGTAATGCTACATAATGTTTTACGTAATATCGTAATGCTACATAACGTTATACGTTATATCGTAATGTTACATATCGCTATGCGTTATAACGTAACAGTACATAACGTTATACGTCATATCGTAATACTATATAACGTTATACGCTATAACGTAATACTACATATCGTTATTCGTTATAACGTAACACTACATATCGTTGTGCGTTATAACGTAACACTACATAACGTTATACATTATATCGCAATACAACATATCGTTATACGTTATATCGTAATACCAT
>NW_025218879.1:0-1024 GCF_014825855.1 Bombus pyrosoma | reverse complement strand
ATAACGTTATACGTTATAACGTACTGCTATGTAACGTTATACGTTTATATCATAATGCTACATAACGTTATACGTTATACCGTAATGCTACATAACGTTATTAGTTATATCGTAATACTATATAACGTTATACGTTATACCGTAATACTATATAACGATATACGTTATACCGTAATGCTACATAACGTTATACGTTATAACGTACTGCTATGTAACGTTATACGTTATATCATAATGCTACATAACGATATACGTTATACCGTAATGCTACATAACGTTATTAGTTATAACGTAATACTACATAACGTTATTAGTTATAACGTAATATTACATAACGTTATACGTTATAACGTAATACTATATAACGTTACACGTTATAACGTAATGCTACGTATCGTTACACGTTATAACATGGTGCTACATAACGTTATACATTATACCGTAATGCTATATAACGTTATACGTTATATCATAAAGCTACATAACTTTATACGTTATAACGTAATGCTATATAACGTTGTTCGTTATAACGTAATAGTACATAACGTTATACGTTTTATCGTAATGCTACGTAACATTACACGTTATAACGTAATACTGTATAACGTTATACATTATAACGTAGTGCTATTCTAACGTTATACGTTATAGCGTACTGCTATGTAACGTTACGCGTTATAACGTGATGCTACATAACGTTATACATTATACCGTAATGCTATATAACGTTATACGTTATATCATAAAGCTACATAACTTTATACGTTATGATGTAATGCTATATAACGTTGTTCGTTATAACGTAGTGCTATTGTAACGTTATAAGTTATAACGTAATACAATATAACGTTGCACGTTATAACGTAATACTATATAACGTCATACGTTATAACGTAATGCTATATAACGTTATACGTTATATCATAGTGCTACGTAACGTTATACGTTATACCGTAATGCTACATAACGTTATACGTTATAACGTACTGCTATGTAACGTTATACGTTATATCATAATGCTACA
>NW_025218878.1:0-1024 GCF_014825855.1 Bombus pyrosoma | reverse complement strand
ATATGACGTTATACGTTATATCCTAATACTACATTACGATATACGTTATATCGTAATACCACATAACGTTATACCTTATATCGTAATACCACATAACGTTATACGTTATATCGTAATACCACATAACGTTATACGTTAGAGCGTAACACCTCATAACGTTATACGTTATGTCGTAATACCACATAACGTTATACGTTATGTCGTATTGCTATATGACGTTATACGTTATATCCTAATACTACATTACGATATACGTTATATCGTAATACCACATAACGTTATACCTTATATCGTAATACCACATAACGTTATACGTTATATCGCATTGCTATATGACGTTATACGTTATATCCTAATACCACATTACGTTATACGTCATATCGTAACACCTCATAACGTTATACGTTATATCGTATTGCTATATGACGATATACGTTATATCCTAATACTACATTACGTTATACCGTATAACGTAATACTATATAATGTTATACATCATGTCGTAATACCACATGGCGTTATACGTTATATCGTATTGCTATATGACGTTATACGTCATATCGTAATCCGACATAACGTTATACGTTCTGTCGTAATACCACATAACGTTATACGTTATATCGTATTGCTGTATGACGATATACGTTATATCCTAATACTACATTACGTTATTCGTCATATCGTAATCCCGCATAACGTTATACCTTATATCGTAATACCACACAACGTTATACGTTATCTCGTATTGCTATATGACGTTATACGTTATATCCTAATACTACATTACGATATACCTTATAACGTAATACTATATAACGTTATACCTTATATCGTAATACCACATAACGATATACGTTATAACGTAATACCACATAACGTTATACGTTAGAGCGTAACACCTCATAACGTTATACGTTATGTCGTAATACCACATAAAGTTATACTTTATATCGTATTGCTATATGACGTTATACGTTATATCCTAATACTACATTACGATATACGTTATATCGTAATACCACAT
>NW_025218877.1:0-1024 GCF_014825855.1 Bombus pyrosoma | reverse complement strand
CTACATAACGTTATACGTTATACCGTAATGCTACATAACGTTATTAGTTATAACGTAATACTACATAACGTTATACGTTATAACGTAATGCTACATATCGCTATACGTTATAACGTACTGCTATGTAACGTTATACGTTATATCATAATGCTACATAACGTTATACGTAATACCGTAATGCTACATAACGTTATACGTTGGAACGTAATAATATATAACGTTATACGTTATAACGTACTGCTATGTAACGTTATACGTTATATCATAATGCTACATAACGTTATACGTTATACCGTAATACTACATAACGTTATACGTAATACCGTAATGCTACATAACGTTATACGTTAGAACGTAATAATATATAACGTTATACGTTATAACGTACTTCTATGTAACGTTATACGTTATATCATAATGCTACATAACGTTATACGTTATACCGTAATGCTACATAACGTTATACGTTATAACGTAATACTATATAACGTTATACGTTATAACGTAATGCTATACAACGTGATACGTTATATCCTAATGCTACATAATGTTATACGTTATACCGTAATGCTACATAACGTTATACGTTATACCGTAATGCTACATAACGTTATTAGTTGTAACGTAATACTACATAACGTTATACGTTATAACGTAATACTATATAACGTTACACGCTATAACGTAATGCTACATAACGTTATACGTTTAATCGTAATGCTGTGTAACGTTATACGTTATATCATAATGCTACATAACGTTATACGTTATAACGTAATACTACATAACGTTATACGTTATAACGTAGTACTATATAACGTTATACGTTATACCGTAATGCTACATAACGTTATACGTTATACCGTACTGCTATGTAACGTTATACGTTATATCATAATGCTACATAACGTTATACGTTATAACGTACTGCTATGTAACGTTATACGTTATAACGTAATACTATATAACGTTATACGTTATACCGTAATGCTACATAACGTTATTAGTAATAACGTAATACTAC
>NW_025218876.1:0-1025 GCF_014825855.1 Bombus pyrosoma | reverse complement strand
TTCCATATTCAAGCCTGAACATTCATCTGAACATATCTCCGCTGCTGTTGGCGATATGTCGATAATTCGATGCGCGTTATTCACCTGATATGCTGCCACATACAGCGCACGACATTCGGTTTGCGAACGTCAAATCTGGGCATTGCGAAATCCAGCGCAGTTACAGCTTTGCATATTCAGCCTTGAATATTCAATAAGAAGTATCTCCGCTGCTATTCGAGATATCTCTACATTTCTGAGCGCGTTATACTCCACGTATGCTACCAAATACGTGGACCGACATCCGGTTTGCGCTATGTCACTTCTGGGCTGTGCAAAATTCTGCGTAGTGGCTCTTTGGCATATTCATGCTTCGATGTTCAATTGATTGTGTATTTGTTGCGATTCGAGATACGGCTATAATTCGATGCGCGTTATACTCCACATATACTGCCAATACAGAGCACGACATTCGGTTTGCGCTACGTCAACTCTGGTATGGTTTAAGACCAGCGGATTACCTGTTTTCCATATTCAAGCTTGAATATTCATCTGGACGTACCTAAGCTACTATTGGTGACATGTCGACAATACAACGCGCATTATAGGCCACATTTGCCGCCAAATATAGGGCACAACATCCGGTCAGTGTCATGACAAATTTGGTCTAGGTCAAATCCAGAGGATTTGCAGTTTTGCATATTCATGCTACAATATTCAATTAATCATGTATCCCCTGCTATTGGTGATATGTTGGCATTTCGATGAGCGTGATACTTCACAAATGCTGCCAAATACAGAGCACGACATCCGGTTTGCGCTATGTCAGCAATGATCCCTGTCAAAGCCAGCGTAGTTGCAGTTTTACACATTCTGTCTTAAATATTCAAATCAACGTATCTCCGCTCCTATTGAAGAGATATCGACAATTCCACGCGCATTATAGTCCACATTTACTGCCACACACAAAGCACGACATCCGGCCTGCGACATGTCAACTCTGGTCTAGGTCAAATCCAGAGTATTTGCAGTTTTGCATATTTTTG
>NW_025218875.1:0-1025 GCF_014825855.1 Bombus pyrosoma | reverse complement strand
TGTTTTCCCTTGTCCACTCCCTTCTCTCCTTCTCTTCTTCTTCTCTTTCTTCCGTTTTTTGTAGTTCTGGCCCCTCTATTTCTACTTCCAGTGGCATATGGTCCGACTCTGTTCTTCTTCCTACCTTCATGTTAGTTATTTCTTCTGTCGCCTCCTGGTTTCCGATCACATAGTCTATCACCGAGTTTCCTCTCTCCCCGATATATGTCCACTCCTCTCCCTCTTCATCCCTGCCGTTTATTATCGTCCAGCCTCTCTCTTCTAGGTACCTAAGCAGTATTCTTCCCTCCGCGTTTATTTTCTTGTCTTTTGATCGCCTGCCTCTTTCCTTCCCTATGTCCTCGCTTACCTGCCCTCCCTCTTCTCCCGTTCTCGCATTCCAGTCCCCGCCGACTATCATCACTTCCTCTTCTCTCCCGTCTACTCTTTCCTCTATCTCTTTCCATGTTCCTTTCGTGTCTTGATTATATACCACTATTATCCTGAATGTCTTGTCCTTATATGCTATTTTCCTTTCCACCATATTATCGCTCATTTCTTTGTGTTCCAGTTCCTTCAGTCCCTTTCTTAAACCAGTTATTATTCCCCCTTTTGCTCTTCCTTTCTTCCTTATTCTCCTTGCCGCTCTGCATTTCCATTCGAATTCCTTGGGTAGTCTGTATTTCACTTTTTCCCAATTGCTTTCCTCTAACCATGTTTCTGTGAGTCCGACTACGTCAAATGCTTTTATGTACTCCCACACCTCCTTGTCTTTACCTACTAGTCCTGCTACGTTCCAGAAACACATTTTCATTCCCCCTGCCTTTCCCCCTGCCTTTCCCCCCCATTTTCTCTCCTCATTTCATTTTTCTTCCCCTCTCCTTCTTTCCTCCGACAGTCTCTCTTCCTTTTCGTTCCATTTGTACCATCTGTCTCCCACTTTTAATTTCCTATATCCTATCCTTATGTTTACGTTTCCCCCTTTTTCCCTTCTTACTCTTGCCTCCCTCCTTATCTGTTGTTGTATTTCTCTCTCTTTTCTCGTT
>NW_025218874.1:0-1025 GCF_014825855.1 Bombus pyrosoma | reverse complement strand
AGTAATACTACATACCCTTACACGTTATATCGTAATACTGCATAACGTTATACGTTATATCATAATGCTACATAACGTTATACGCTATAACGTAATACTACATAACGATATTCGTTATATCGAAATGCTACATAACGTTATACGTTATATCGTAATACTATATAACGTTATACGTTGTAACGTAATATTACATAACGTTGTACTTTATATCGTAATGCTACATAACGTTATACGTTATATCGTATTACCATAAAACGTTATACGTTTCATCGTAATACTACATATCGTCATACGTTACATAGTAATACTACATAACGTTATATGCTATAACGTAGTGCTACATAACGTTAAACGTTATATCGTAATATTACCTAACGTTATACGTTATATCGTAATATTACCTAACGTTATACGTTATATCGTAATGCTACATAACGTTATACGTTATATCGTATTACCGTATAACGTTATGCGTTGTAGCCTAATACTACATAACGGAATACGCTATAACGTAATACTACATATCGTTATGCGTTATAACGTAATACTGCATAACGTTATACGCTATAACGTAATAGTACATATTGTTATACGTTATATCGTAATGCTACATAACGTTATACGTTATATCGTAATGCTACGTAACGTTATACGTTATGACGTAATACTACATAACGTTATATGCTATAACGTAGTGCTACATAACGTTATACGTTATATCGTAATACTACATAACGTTATACGTTATATCGTAACGCTACATAACGTTATACGTTATATCGTTATACAATATAACGTTGCACGATGTAACGTAACTGATCATAATGTTATACGTTATATCGTAATACTGCATATCCTTACACGTTATATCGTAATACTACATAACGTTATACGTTATATCATAATGCTACATAACGTTATACGCTATATCGTAATACTATATAACGTTATACGTTGTAACGTAATATTAAATATCGTTATACGCTATAACGTAATGCCACATATCGTTATACGTTATATCGTAA
>NW_025218873.1:0-1025 GCF_014825855.1 Bombus pyrosoma | reverse complement strand
TATAATATATATCTACATAACGTTATACGTTATAACGTAATGCTACTTAACGTTATACGTTATAACGTAATGCTATATAACGTTATACGTTATAATATATATCTACATAACGTTATACGTTATAATATATATCTACATAACGTTATACGTTATATCGAAATACTACATATCGCCATACGTTATAACATATATCTACATAACGTTATACGTTATAACGTAATGTTAAATAACGTTACATGTTATATCGTAATACTACATATCGTTATATGTTATAACGTAATACTACGTAACGTTATACGTTGTATCGTAACACGGTATAACGTTATACGTTATAACATATATCTACATAACGTTATACGTTATAACGTAATGCTACATAACGTTATACGTAATAACATATATCTACGGCACGTTATACGTTATAACGTTGTGCTACATAACGTTATACGTTATAACGTAATGCTACATTACGTTATACGTTACATCCTAGTACCATATAACGTTATACGTTATAACGTAATACTGTTTTAACGTTATACGTTATAACATATATCTACATAACGTTATACGTTATAACGTAATGCTACATAACGTTATACGTTATAACATATACCTACATAACGTTATACGTTATAACGTAATGCTACATTACGTTATACGTTACATCCTAATACCATATAACGTTATACGTTATAACGTAATACTGTTTTAACGTTATACGTTATAACGTAATACTGTTTTAACGTTATACGTTATAACGTAATACTGTTTTAACGTTATACGTTATAACGTAATGCTACATAACGTTATACGTTATAATATATATCTACATAACGTTATACGTTATAACGTAATGCTACATAACGTTACACGTTATAACGTAATGCTACATAACGTTATACGTTATAACATATATCTACATAACGTTATACGTTATAACGTAATGTTAAACAACGTTACATGTTATATCATAATACTACATAACGTCATACGTTATAACATATCCTACATAACGTAATACGTTA
>NW_025218872.1:0-1025 GCF_014825855.1 Bombus pyrosoma | reverse complement strand
ATGTAGTATTACGATATAACGTATAACGTTATGTAGCATTACGTTATAACGTATAATGTTATATGGTATTAGGATGTAACGTATAACGTTATGTAGCATTACGATATAACGTATAACGTTATGTAGCATTACGTTATAACGTATAACGTTATATGGTATTACGTTATAACGTATAACGTTATGTAGCATTACGTTATAACGTATAACGTTATATAGTATTACGTTATAACGTATAACGTCGTGTAGATATATGTTATAACGTATAACGTTATGTAGCATTACGATACAACGTATAACGTTATGTAGTATTACGTTATAACGTATAACGCTATGTAGATATATGTTATAACGTATAACGTTATGTAGCATTACATTATAACGTATAATGTTATGTAGTATTACGTTATAACATATAACGATATGTAGTATTACGATACAACGTATAACGTTATGTAGTATTACGTTATAACATATAACGATATGTAGTATTACGATATAACGTATAACGTTATGTAGCATTACGTTATAACGTATAACGTTATATAGTATTACGTTATAACGTATAAAGTTATATGGTACTAGGATGTAACGTATAACGTTATGTAGCATTACGTTATAACGCATGACGCTATGTAGGTATATGTTATAACGTATAACATTATGTATCATTACGATATAACGTATAACGTTATGTAGCATTACGTTATAATGTATAACGTTATATAGTATTACGTTATAACGTATAACGTCATGTAGATATGTGTTATAACGTAAAACGTTATGTAGCATTACGATACAACGTATAACGTTATGTAGCATTACGTTGTAACGTATAACGTTATATGGTATTTGGATGTAACGTATAACGTTATGTAGCATTACGTTATAACGTATAACGCTATGTAGATATATGTTATAACGTATATCGTTATGTAGCATTACGTTATAATGTATGACGTTATATAGTATTACGTTATAACGTATAACGTTATATAGTATTACGTTATAACGTATAACGTTATATA
>NW_025218871.1:0-1025 GCF_014825855.1 Bombus pyrosoma | reverse complement strand
ATAACGTATAACGTTATGTAGCATTACGTCATAATGTATAACGTCATGTAGTATTACGTTATAACGTATAACGTTATGTAGCATTACGTTATAACGTATAACGTTATGTAGCTTTACGTTATAACGTATAACGTTATATGGTAATACGTTATAACGTATAACGTTATGTAGCATTACGTTATACCGTATATCGTTATGTAGTATTACCTTATAGCGTATAACGTTATGCAGCTTTACGATATAACGTATAACGTTATGTAGCATTACGTCATAATGTATAACGTCATGTAGTATTACGTTATGACGTATAACGTTATGTAGCATTACGATATAACGTATAACGTTATGTAGCATTACGTTATAACGTATAACCTTATGAGGTATAACGTTATAACGTATAACGCTATGTAGTATTTCCTTGTAACGTATAACGTTATATGGTAATACGTTATAACGTATAACGTTATGTAGCATTACGTTATACCGTATATCGTTATGTAGCTTTACGTTATAACGTATAACGTTATATGGTAATACGTTATAACGTATAACGTTATGTAGCATTACGTTATACCGTATATCGTTATGTTGTTTTACGTTATAACGTATAACGTTATGTAGCATTACGTTATACCGTATATCGTTATGTTGTTTTACGTTATAACGTATAACGTTATATGGTAATACGTTATAACGTATAACGTTATGCAGCTTTACGATACAACGTATAACGTTATGCAGCTTTACGATACAACGTATAACGTTATGTAGCGTTACGTCATAATTTATAACGTCATGTAGTATTACGTTATAGCGTATAACGTTGTGCAGCATTACGATATAACGTATAACGTTATGTAGCATTACGTTATTACGTATAACGTTATGTAGCATTACGCCATAACGTATAACGTTATGTAGCATTACGTTATAACGTATAACGTTATGTAGCTTTACGTTTTAACGTATAACGTTATATGGCAATGCGTTATAACGTATAAAGTGATGTAGCATTACGTTATAAT
>NW_025218870.1:0-1025 GCF_014825855.1 Bombus pyrosoma | reverse complement strand
CGTATAACGTTATGTAGTATTACGTTATAACGTATAACGTTATATGGTATTACGATATAGCGTATAACGATATGTAGTAATACGTTACAACGTATAACGTTATGTAGCATTACGATATTACGTATAACGTTATGTAGTATTACTTTGTAACGTATAACATTATATGGTATTACGATATAACGTACAACGTCATGTCGTATTACGATATAACGTATAACATTATGTAGCATTACGATATAACGTATAACGTTATGTAGCATTACGATATAACGTATAACGTTATGTAGTATTACTTTGTAACTTATAACATTATATGGTATTACGATATAACATACAACGTCATGTAGTATTACGATATAACGTATAACGTTATGTAGCATTACGATATAACGTATAACGTTATGTAGAATTACGTTATAACGAATAAAGTTATATAGTAATACGATATTACGTATAACGTTATATTTTACTACGACATAACGTATTACGATATGTAGTGTTACGTTATAACGTGTAACGTTATATAGTATTACGATATAACGTATAACGTTATATGGTATTACGATATAACGTATAACGTTATATGGTACTACGATATAACGTATAACGATATGTAGTGTTACGTTATAACGTATAACGTTATGTAGCATTACGATATAACGTATAACGTTATGTAGCATTACGATATAACGTATAACGTTGTGTAGTATTACGTTGTAACGTATAACATTATATGGTATTACGATACAACGTACAACGATATGTTGTCTTACGATATAACGTATAACGTTATGTAGCATTACGATATAACGTATAACGTTATGTAGTACTACGTTATTACGTATAACGTTATATGGTACTACCATATAACGTATAACGATAAGTAATGTTACGTTATAACGAATAACGTTATGTAGCATTACGATATAACGTATAACGTTATGTAGCATTACGATATAACGTATAACGTTGTGTAGTATTACGTTGTAACGTATAACATTATATGGTATTATGATATAACGTAT
>NW_025218869.1:0-2171 GCF_014825855.1 Bombus pyrosoma | reverse complement strand
ATACGTTATATCGTAATACTACATATCGTTATACGTTATATCGTAATAGTATATAACGTTATACGTTATATCGTAATACAACTTTTCGTTATACGTTATATCGTAATATCATATACCGTTATACGTTATAACGTAACACTACATAACGTTATACGTTATATCGTAATACTACATAACGTTATACGTTATATCGTAAGACTACATAACGTTATACGTTATATCGTAATACTACATAACGTTATACGTTATATCGTAATGCTACTCAACGTGATTCGTCATATCGTAATAATACATAACGTTATACTCTATAACGTAATGCTGCATAACGTTATACGCTCTATCGTAATGCTACATAACGTTATACGCTATAGCGTAATGCTACATATCGTTATACGTTATATCGTAATGCTACATAACGTTATGCGTTATATCGTAATACCATATAGCGTTATACGTTGTTACGTAATACTACATAACGTTTTACGCTATAACGTAATGCTACATAACGTTGTACATTATATCGTAATACTTCATAACATTATACGCTATAACGTAATGCTACATAACGTTATACGTTGTAACGTATTACTACATAACGTTATACGTTATTTCCTAAGACCATATATCGTTATACGTTATAACGCAACTCTGCATAGCGTTATACGTTATATCGTAATACTATATAGCGTTGTACGTTGTTACGTAATACTACATAACGTTTTACGTTGTAACGTATTACTACATATCGTTATACGTTATATCGTAATGCTACATAACGTTCTACCATATATCGTAATGCTACATAACGTTATACGTTATATCGTAATACAACATATCCTTGTGCGTTATGTCGTATACCATATAACGTTATACGTTATATCGTAATACCACATATCGTTATACGTTATAACGTAACACTACATAACGTTATACGTTATATCGTAAGACTACATAACGTTATACGTTATATCGTAATACTACATAACGTTATACGTTATATCATAATGCTACTCAACGTGATTCGTCATATCGTAATGCTGCATAACGTTATTCTCTATAACGTAATGATACATGACGTTATACGCTCTACCGTAATGCTACATAACGTTATACGCTATAACGTAATACTACATAACGTTATACGTTGTAACGTATTACTACATAACGTTATACGTTATTTCGTAATACCATATATCGTTATACGTTATAACGTAACTCTGCATAGCGTTATACGTTATGTCGTAATACTATATAGCGTTATACGTTGTTACGTAATACTACATAACGTGATACGTTATAACGTAATACCATATAACGTAATACACCATAACGTAATACTACATAACGCTATACGCTGTAACGTATTACTACATAACGTTATACGTCATATTGCAATACTATATAACGTTATACCCTATAACGTAATACCACATAACGTTATACGTTATAACGTAATACCACATAACGTTATACGTTATAGCGTATTACTACATAATGTTATACGTTATAACGTACCACTACATAACGTTATACGTCATATCGCAATACTATATAACGTTATACCTTATAACGTAATACCACATAACGTTATACGTTATGACGTAATACCACATAACGTTATACGTTATAGCGTATTACTACATAATGTTATACGTTATAACGTAATACTACATAACGTTATACTATATAACGTAATACTACATAACGTTATATGTTATATCGTAATACCAAATAACGTTATACGTTATATCGTGATAGAATATAACGTTATACGTTAAATCATAATACTATACAACGTTATACGTCATATCGTAGTACTATATAACGTTATACGTTATAACGTATCACTACATAACGTTATATGTTATAGCGTAGTACCATATAACGTAATACGTTATAACGTAATACCACATATCGTTATATATTATAACGTAACACTACATAACGTTAATCGTTATATCGTAATACTACATATCGTCATACGTAATATCGTAATACTACATATCGTTGTACGTTATATCGTAATACCATATAACGTTATACGTTATATCGTAATAGTATATAACGTTATTCGTTATAACGTAATACTACGTAACGTTATACGTTATATCGTAATACTATATAACGTTGTACGTTATATCGTAACACTACATATCGTTATATATTATAAC
>NW_025218868.1:0-1025 GCF_014825855.1 Bombus pyrosoma | reverse complement strand
TACAACGATATGTAGTATTACGATATAACGTATAACGTTATGTAGCATAACGTTATAATGTATAACGTTATGTAGCATTACGTTATAACGTATAACGTTATGTAGATATATGTTATAACGTAAAACGTTATGTAGCATTACGATACAACGTATAACGTTATGTAGTATTACGTTATAACGTATAACGTTATATGGTATTTGCATGTAACGTATAACGTTATGTAGCATTACGTTATAACGTATAACGCTATGTAGATATATGTTATAACGTATATAGTTATGTAGCATTACGTTATAATGTATGACGTTATATAGTATTACGTTATAACGTATAACGTTATATAGTATTACGTTATAACGTATAACGTTATATAGTATTACGTTATAACGTATAACGTTATATAGTATTACGTTACAACGTATAACGTTATATGGTATTAGGATGTAACCTATAACGTTATGTAGTATTACGTTATAACGTATAACGCTATGTAGTTATATGTTATAACGTATAACGTTATGTAGCATTGCGTTATAACGTATAACGCTATGTAGATATATGTTATAACGTATAACGTTATGTAGCATTACGTTATAACGTGTAACGTTATATAGTATTGCGTTATAACGTATAACGTTATTTAGCATTGCGTTATAACGTATAACGGTATGTAGATATATGTTATAACGTATAACGTTATGTAGCATTACGATGCAACGTATAATGTTATGTAGTATTACGTTATAACATATAACGATATGTAGTATTACGATATAACGTATAACGTTATGTAGCATTACGTTATAACGTATAACGTTATATAGTATTACGTTATAACGTATAACGTTATGTAGATATATGTTATAACGTAAAACGTTATGTAGCATTACGATACAACGTATAACGTTATGTAGTATTACGTTATAACATACAACGATATGTAGTATTACGATATAACGTATATCGTTATGTAGCATTACGTTATAATGTATAACGTTATATAGTATTACGTTATAACGTATAA
>NW_025218867.1:0-1025 GCF_014825855.1 Bombus pyrosoma | reverse complement strand
TTATAACGTATAACGTCATGTGGTATTCCGACATATCGTATTACATTATGTAGTATTACATTATAACGTATAACGTTATATACTATTAGCTTATAACGTATAACGTTATGTAGTATTACGTTATAACGTATAACGTTATATAGCTTTACATTATAACGTATAACGGTTTGTGGTATTACGATATAACGTATTACGTTATGTAGTATTACATTATAACGTATAACGTCATATACTATTAGCTTATAACGTATATCGTTGTGTGGTATTACGATATAACGTATTACGTTATGTAGTATTACATTATATCGTATAACGTTATATACAATTAGCTTATAACGTATAAGGTTATGTAGTATTACGTTATCACGTATAATGTTATATAGCATTGCGTTATAAAGTATAACGTTATGTGTTACTACGATATAACGTATTACGATATGTAGTATTACATTATAACGTATAACTTTATATGCTATTTGCTTATAACGTATAACGTTATGTAGCATTACGTTATAACGTATAACGTTGTATAGCATTACGTTATAACGTATAACGTTATGTGGTATTACGATATAACGTATTACGTTATGTAGTATTACATTATAACGTATAACGTTATATACTATTAGCATATAACGTATAACGTTATGTATCATTACGTTATAACGTATAACGTTATATAGCATTACGTTATAACGTATAACGTTATATAGCATTACATTATAAGGTGTAACGGTATGTGGTATGACGATATAAGGTATTACGTTATATAGTATTACATTATAACGTTTGTCGCTATATACTATTAGCTTATAACGTATAACGATATATGGTATTACGTTATTACGTATAACGTTACGTGGTATTACGACATATCGTATTACTTTATGTAGTATTACATTATAACGTATAACGTTATATACTATTAGCATATAACGTATAACGTTATGTAGCATTACGTTATAACGTATAACGTTATAAAGCATTACGTTATAACGTATAACGTTATATAGCATTACGTTATA
>NW_025218866.1:0-1025 GCF_014825855.1 Bombus pyrosoma | reverse complement strand
AACACTATATAGTGTTATACGTTATATCATAATACTATATAACGTTATACGTTATAGCGTAATACCATATAACGTTATACGTTATATCGTAATACCATATAACGTTATACTATATATCATAATACTATATAACGTTATACGTTATATCGTAATAGTATATGACGTTATACGTTATATCGTATTACTATATAACGTTATAGGTTATATCGCAATACTATATATCATTTTACGTTATATCATAATACAATATAACGTTATACGTTAAAACGTAATACCACATATCGCTACACGTTATATCCTAATACCACATATCGTTATACGTTATATCGTGAGACCATATAACGTTATACGTTATATCGTAATACAATATAACCTTATACGTTATATCGTAATACTATATAACGTTATACGTTATATCGTTAGACCATATAACGTTATACGTTATATCATAATACTATATATCGTTATACGTTATATCGTAATAGTATATAACGTTATACGTTATATCGTATTACTATATCAATGTTATACGTTATATCGCAATACAATATATCATTTTACGTTATATCATAATACAATATAACGTTATACGTTAAAACGTAATACCACATATCGCTATACGTTATATCGTAACACCACATATCGTTATACGTTATTTCGTTAGACCATATAACGTTGTATGTTATATCGTATTACTATATAACGTTATACGTTATATCGCAATACTATATATCATTTTACGTTATATCATAATACAATATAACGTTATACGTTAAAACGAAATACCACATACCGCTATACGTTATATCGTAATACCACATATCGCTATACGTTATATCGTTAGACCCTATAACGTTATATGTTATATCGTACTACTATATAACGTTATACGTTATATCGCAATACTATATATCATTTTACGTTATATCATAATATAATATAACATTATACGTTAAAACGTAATACAACATATCGCTATACGTTATATCGCAATACCACATATCGTTATACGTTATATCGTTAGA
>NW_025218865.1:0-1025 GCF_014825855.1 Bombus pyrosoma | reverse complement strand
TCGATATACGTTATATCGTAATACTATATAACGTTATACGTTGTAACGTAACAGTACATAACGTTATACGTTATATCGGAATACTACATAACGTTATACGCTATAACGTAATGCTACATAACGTTTTATGTTATATCGTAGTGCTACATAACGTTATACGTTATATCATAATGCTACGTAACGTTATACGGTATATCGATATACAACATATCTATATGCGTTATATCGTAATACCATATAACGTTATACGTTATATCTTAATACTGTATAACGTCATACGTTATATCGTAACACTACATATCGTTATACGTTATATCGTAATACTACATACCGTTATACGTTATAACATATTACCTTATAAGGTTATACGTTATATCGTAATCCTGTATAACGTTATACGTTGTAACGAATTACTACATATCGTTATACGTTATATCGTAATGCTACATAACGTTATACGTTATATCGTAATGCTACGTAACGTTATACGGTATATCGAAATACAACATATCCATATACGTTATATCGTAATACTATATAACGTTATACGTTATATCGTAATACTGTATAACGTTATACGTTGTATCGTAATACTATATAACGTTATACGTTATATCGTAATAATACATATCGTTATACGTTATATCGTAATACCATATAACGTTATACGTCATATCGTAATACTATATAACGTTATACGCTAGAACGTATTATTACATAACTTTATACCTTATATCGCAATACAACATATCGTTATCCGTTATATCGTAGTACCATATATCGTTATGCGTCATAACGTCACACTACATAACGTTATACGTTATAACGTAATACCATATAACGTTATACGTTATATCGTAATACAACATATCCATATACGTTATATCATAATACAACATATCGTTATACGTTATATCGTAATACTACATATCGTTATACGTTATATCGTATTACCATATAACGTTATACGTTATGTCGTAATAGTACATTATGTTATACATTATATCGTAATACGACATAACGTT
>NW_025218864.1:0-1025 GCF_014825855.1 Bombus pyrosoma | reverse complement strand
TATTTTAATACGTTATAACGTATATCGTTATATGGTAGTAAGTTATAACGTATAACGATCAGTAGTATTACGTTATAACGTATAACGTCATGTAGTATTACGTTATAATGTAAAACGTTATATCGTGTTACGTTATAATGTATAACGTTATAGCGTAATTCGTCATAACGAAAAACGTTATGTAGTATTACGTTATAACATATAACGCTATGTAATATTACGTTATAACGTATATCGTTATAGGGTAATACGCTATAACTTATATCGTTATAGGGTAATACGTTATAACGTATAACGTTATGTAGTATTACGTTATAACGTATAGCGTTATGTAGTCTTACGTTAAAACCTATAACGTTATATACTACTACGTTATAACGTATAACCAAATGTAATATTACGTTATAACGTATATCGTTATATGGTAATACGATATGACGTATATCGTTATATGGTAGTACGTTATAACGTATAACGTTCAGTAGTATTACGTTATAACGTATAACGTCATGTAGTATTACGTTATAATGTATAACGTTATATCGTATTACGTTATAATGTATAACGTTATATCGTAATTCGTCATAACGCAAAACGTTATGTAGAATTACGTTATAACGTATAACATTATGTATTATTACGTTATAACGTATATCGTTATATAGTAATGCGTTATAACGAATAACGTTATGTAGTAATACGTTACATCGTATATCATTATATAGTAATACGTTACATCGTATAACGTTATGTAATATTACGTTATGACGTATAACGTTCAGTAGTAGTTCCTTACAACGTACATCGTTATATAGTAGTACGTTATGATGTATAAAGTTCAGTAGTATTTCGTTATAACGTAAAACATTATTTATTATTAGGTTATAACGTATATCGTTTTATGGTAATACGTTATAACGTATAACATTATGTAATATTACGTTATAATGTATATCGTTATATGCTAATACGATATAACGTATATCGTTTTATGGTAATACGTTATAACGTATATCGTAATATGG
>NW_025218863.1:0-1025 GCF_014825855.1 Bombus pyrosoma | reverse complement strand
TATAACGTAATACTACATAGCGTTATACGTTATAGCGTAATACTACATAACGTTATACGTTATATCGTAATGGTACATAACGTTATACGTTATATCGTAATACTATATTACGTTATACGATATAACGTAATAGTACATAATGTTATACGTTATATCGTAATACTACATATCCTTATACGTAATTTCCTAATACTACATAGCGTTATACGTTATATCATAATGCTACATAACTTTATACGTTATATCGTAATGCTACATAGCGTTATACGTTATATCGTATTACCATATAACGTTATACGTTATAACGTAATATTACATAACGTTATACGCTATAAAGTAATGCTACACAACGTTATACGCTATAACATAATACTACATAACGTTATACGTTATATCGTAATGGTACATAACGTTATACGTTATATCGTAATACTATATTACGTTATACGATATAACGTAATAGTACATAATGTTATACGTTATATCGTAATACTACATATCCTTATACGTAATTTCCTAATACTACATAACGTTATACGTTATATCATAATGCTACATAACTTTATACGTTATATCATAATGCTACATAACGTTATAAGCTATAACGTAATGCTACATAGCGTTATAAGTTATATCGTATTACCATATAACGTTATACGTTATAACGTAATATTACATAACGTTATACGCTATAACGTAATGCTACACAACGTTATACGCTATAACATAATACTACATAACGTTATACGTTATATCCAAATGCTATATAGCGTTATACGTTATATCGTAACACCATATAACGTTATACGTTATAATGTAATAGTATATAATGTTATACGTTATATCGTAATACTACATATCCTTATACGTTATATCGTAATACAACATAACGTTATACGTTATATCATAATGCTACAAAACGTTATACGTTATATCGTAATGCTACATAAAGTTATACGTTATGTCGTATTACCATATAACGTTATACGTTATATCGTAATACTACATATCGTTTTACGTTATAT
>NW_025218862.1:0-1025 GCF_014825855.1 Bombus pyrosoma | reverse complement strand
TATAACGTATAACGTTATATGGTATTACAATATAACGTATAACGTTATATGGTATTACGATACAACGTATAACGATATGTGGTAATACGTTATAACGTATTACGTTATGTAGTATTATGATACATAGTATAACGTTATATAGTACTATGATATTGCGTATAACGTTATATAGTATTACGATATAACGTATAACGTTATATTGTATTATGATATAACATATAACGTTATATAGTATTATGATATATAGTATAACGATATGTGGCATTACGTTATAACGTTTAACGTTATATAGTATTAGGATATAACGTACAACGTTATATAGTATTACGATATAACGTATAACGTTATATGGTATTACAATATAACGTATAACGTTATATGGTATTACGATACAACGTATAACGATATGTGGTAATACGTTATAACGTATAACGTTATGTAGTATTATGATAGATAGTATAACGTTATATAGTAATAAGATATAACCTATAACGTTATATAGTATTATGATATAACGTATAACGTTTAGTAGTACTATGATATAACGTATAACGTTATATGGTATTACGATATAACGTATAACGATATGTGGTATTACATTATAACGTATAACGTTTAGTAGTACTATGATATAACGTATAACGTTATATGGTATTACGATATAACGTATAACGTTATATGGTATTACGATATAACGTATAACGTTATGTGGTATTATGTTGTAATAAATAATGTTATATTGTATGACGATATAGCGTATAGCAATATGTAGTATTACGATATAACGTATAACGATATATGGTATTACAATGTAACGTATAACGTTATATGGTATTACGATACAACGTATAACGATATGTCGTAATACGTTATAACGTATAACGTTATGTAGTATTATGATACATAGTATAACGATATGTGGTATTACGTTATAACGTTTAACGTTATATAGTATTAGGATATAACGTACAACGTTATATAGTATTAAGATATAACGTATAACGTTATATGGTATTATGATATAA
>NW_025218861.1:0-1026 GCF_014825855.1 Bombus pyrosoma | reverse complement strand
TCATACTCCATATATGCTGCGAAATACGTGATACGACATCCGGTTTGCACTACGTCAACTCTGGTCTATGTTCAGAGCAGCGTATTTCCAGTTTTGCATATTCAAGCTTGAATATTCATCTGAACGTATCTCCGCTGCTACTCGAGATATGTCTTCAACCCTGCGCGCATTATACTCCATATATGCTGCGTAATACGTGGTACGTCATCCGGTTTGCGCTGTGTCAACTCTGGTCTAGGTTAAGGCCAGCGAATTTCTACTTATGCATATTCAAGCGTGAATATTCATATGAACGTATCATCGCTGCTATTCAAGATATGTCTTCAACCCTGCGCGCATTATACTCCATATATGCTGCGTAATACGTGGTACGTCATCCGGTTTACGCTATGGCAACTCTGATCTAGGTCAAGACCAGCGTATTTCCAGTTTTGCTTATTCAAGCATGAATATTCATCTGAACCTATCTCTGCTGCTATTCGAGATATGTCTTCAACCCCATGCGCGGTATACTCCATATATGCTGCGTAATAAGGGGAATGACATCCGGTTTGCGCTATGTCAACTCAGGTCTAGATCAAGCCCAGCGTATTTCCAGTTTTGCATATTCAAGCATGAATATTCATCTGAACCTGTCTCTGCTGCTATTCGAGATATGTCTTCAACCCCATGCGCGGTATACTCCATATATGCTGCAAAATACGTGGAATGACATCCAGTTTGCGCTATGTCAACTCTGGTCCAGTTCAAGACCAGCGTATTTTCAGTTTTCCATATTCAAGCATCATTATTCAACTGAAACTATCTCCGCTGCTATTCGAGATATATCTTCAACCCCTTGCGCGGTATACTCCATATATGCTGCAAAATACGTGGAATGACATCCAGTTTGCGCTATGTCAACTCTGGTCCAGGTCAAGACCAGCATAGTTTCAGATTTGCATATTCAATCATGAGTATCCATCGAACATATCTACGACGCTATTGGTGATATGTCTACAATTCAATGCGTGTCATACTCCATAT
>NW_025218860.1:0-1026 GCF_014825855.1 Bombus pyrosoma | reverse complement strand
AACGTTATGTAGCATTACGGTGTAACGTATAACTTTATGTAGCACTATTATATAACGTATAACGTTATATAGCATTACGTTATAACGTATAACGTCATATAGTATTACGTTGTAACGTGTAACGTTATGTAGCATTACGATATAACGTATGACGTTATATAGCACTATATTATAACGTATAACGTTATGTAGCATTACGGTGTAACGTATAACTTTATGTAGCACTATTATATAACGTATAACGTTATATAGCATTACGTTATAACGTATAACGTCATATAGTATTACGTTATAACGTGTAACGTTATGTAGCGTTACGATATAACGTATGACGTTATATAGCACTATATTATAACGTATAACGTTTTGTAGCATTACGGTGTAACGTATAACTTTATGTAGCACTATTATATAACGTATAACATTATATAGCATTACGTTATAACGTATAACGTCATATAGTATTACGTTATAACGTGTAAGGTTATGTAGCATTACGATATAAAGTATAACGTTATGTAGTATCACGTTATAACGTATAACGTTATGTAGCACTACGGTATAACGTATAAGGTTGTGTAACATTACGGTATAACGTATAACGTTATGTAGCATTACGGTATAACGTATAACGTTATGTAGCATTACGGTATAACGTATAACGTTATGTAGTATTACGTTATAACGTATAACGTTATATAGCATTACGGTATAACGTATAACGTTATGTAGCACTATGATATAACGCATAACGTTATATAGCATTACGTTATAAAGTATATCGTTATATAGTATTACGTTATAACGTATAACGTTATGTAGCATTTCGATATAACGTATTACGTTATGTAGTATTACGTTATAACGTATAACGTTATATAGTATTACGTTATAACGTATAACGTTATATAGAATTACGGTATAGCGTATAACGTTATGTAGCACTATTATATAACGTATAACGTTATATAGCATTACGTTATAAAGTATATCGTTATATAGTATTACGTTATAACGTATAACGTT
>NW_025218859.1:0-1026 GCF_014825855.1 Bombus pyrosoma | reverse complement strand
CGATATAACGTATTACGTTATGTAGCATTACTTTATAACGTATAACGTTATATACTATTAGCTTACAACGTATAACGTTATGTAGCATTACGTTATAACGTATAACGTTATATAGCATTACGTTATAACGTATAACGTTATGTGGTATTACGATATAACGTATTACGTTATGTAGTATTACATTATAACGTATAACGTTATATACTATTAGCATATAACGTATAACGTTATGTAGTATTACGTTAAAGCGTATAACGTTATATAGCATTACGTTATAACGTTTAACGTTATGTGCTATTACGATATAACATATTACGTTATGTAGTTTTACAAAATAACGTATAACGAGATATACTATTATCTTATAACGTATAACGTTATGTAGTATTACGTCATAGCGTATAACGTAATATAGCATTACGTTATAACGTATAACGTTATGTGGTATTACGATATAACGTATTACGTTATGTAGCATTACTTTATAACGTATAACGTTATATACTATTAGCTTACAACGTATAACGTTATATAGTATTACGTTATAACGTATAACGTTATATAGCATTACATTATAACGTATAGCGGTATGTGGTATTACGATATAACGTATTACGTTATATAGTTTTACATTATAACGTATAACGTTATATACTATAAGCTTATAACGTATAACGTTATGTAGTATTACGTTAAAGCGTATAACGTTATATAGCATTACGTTATAACGTTTAACGTTATGTGTTATTACGATATAACATATTACGTTATGTAGTTTTACAAAATAACGTATAACGAGATATACTATTAGCTTATAACGTATAACGTTATATAGTATTACATTATAACGTATGACGCTATATACTATTAGCTTATAACTTATAACGTTATATGGTATAACGTTATAACGTATAACGTCATGTGGTATTACGACATATCGTATTACTTTATGTAGTATTACGTTATAACGTATAACGTTATGTGGTATTACGATATAACGTATTACGTTACGTAGTATCACATTAT
>NW_025218858.1:0-2177 GCF_014825855.1 Bombus pyrosoma | reverse complement strand
TTCACCTGAAATGCTGCCAAATACAGAGCACGACATCCGGTTTGCGCTATATCAATTCTGGGCTATGCAAAATTCTGCTTAGCTACATTTTTGCATATTCATGCTTCAATATTCAATTGATTGTGTATTTGTTGCGATTCGAGATATGTCTAAAATTCGATGCGCGTTATACACCTCATATGCTGCCAAATACAGAGCATGACATCCGGTTTGCGTTATGTCAACTCTGGCCTAGGTCCAGACCAGCGTAGTTGCTGTTTTGCATATTCAGACTTCAACACTCAAATGAGTGTTCCTCAGCTGCTATTGGCCATCTGTCGGCATTAGAACGCGCGTTATACTCCACGTATGCTGCAAAGACAGAGCACGACATTCGGTTTGCGCTATGTCAGCTCTGGGCACTGCGAAATCCAGCGTATTTGCACTTTTGCATATTCATGCTTCAATATTCAATTGATCGTGTATTTGTTGCGATACAAGATATGTCTATAATTCGATGCGCGTTATACACCGCATATGCTGCCAAATACAGAGCCCGACATTCGGTTTGCGCTACGTCAAGTCTGGGCACTGCGAGATCCATCGCAGTTGCAGCTTTTTATATTCGGGCTTGAATATTCAATAGGACGTATCTCCACCGCTATTTGAGATATGTCTACAATTCGGAGCGCGTTATACTCCACAGATGCTGCGAAATACGTGGAACGGCATAAGGTTTGCGCTATATCAACTCTGGTCTAGGTTCAGAGCAGCGTATTTCCAGTTTTGCATATTCAAGTATGAATATTCATCAGGAACGTATCTGCGCAGCTGTTATTGTTATGATGATATTTCGATGCGATTTTCGCTCCCGACATGCTGCGAAGTACGTGGAGCGACATCCGGCTTGCACTGTGTCAAATCTGACCACTGCAAAATCCTACGTATTTCCAATACTGCACATTCGGTCTTCAATATTCATATGAACGTCTCTCCGCTGCTATTATCGATATGTTGATAATTTGCCGCGATTTGCACTCTAGACATTTTGCCAAATACGTGGAACGACATCCGGTTTGCTCTATGGCAAATCTGGGCGGTGCGAAATCCAGCGTGTTTGCAGTTTTGCACATTCGGAATTCAATATTCATCTGAACGTATCTCCGCTATTATTGGTGATATGCAGACAATTTGGTGCGCGTTATACTCCACATAAACTGCCAAATAAAGAGAACATTCCAGTTTTCGCTACGTCAAGTCTGGTCTAGGTCATGAATAGTGTAGTTCCATTTTCGCATACCCAAGCTTGAACAGTCATCTGGACGTATCTCCGCTGCTATTGTAGATATGTTGGTAATACGATGCGCGTTATACACCAAATCTGCTGCCAAATACAGAGCACGACATCCGGTTTGCGCTACGTCAACTCGTGTGAAGGTTAGGACGGGCGTGTTTCCATTTTTGAATATTCAAGCCTGAATATTCATCTGAACATATGTCCGCTGCTATTGGTGATATGTCGATAATTCGAAGCGCGTCATTCACGCATAAGCTGCCAAATACAGAGCCCGACATCCGGTTTGCGCTACGTCAAATCTGGGCACTGCGAAATCCAGCGCAGTTGCATCAATTTATATTCAGGCTTGAATATTCAATAGAACGTATCTCTGCTGCCATTCGAGATATGTCTACAATTCTGAGCGCGTTATACTCCACAGATGGTGCCAAATACATGGAACGACATCCGGTTTGCCCTATGTCAACTCTGGTCTAGGTCAATACCAGCGTATTTTCAGTTTTGCATATTCAAGCATGAATGTTCATCTGAACATAACTACGTTGCTATTGGTGATGTCTACAATTCAATGCGCGATATACTTCTCATATCCTGCCAAATAAAGAGCACGACATCGGGTTAGCGTTACGTCAACTCTTGTCAAGGTTAAGACGAGCGTGTTTCCACTTCTTCATATTCGAACCTGAATATTCATCTGAACATATCTCCGCTGCTATTGGTGATATGTCGATAATTCGAAGCGCGTTATTCACGCATATGCTGCAAATACAGAGCACGACATTCGGTTTGTGCTATGTCAAGTCTGATCTAGGTCAAATCCTGTGTATTTGCACTTTTGCATATTCAGACTGTAACATTCAATAAGTCGTATCTCAGCTGCTATTCGTCATATGTCGGCATT
>NW_025218857.1:0-1026 GCF_014825855.1 Bombus pyrosoma | reverse complement strand
TACGTTATATCGTTATACTATATAACGCTATACGTTATATCGTTATACTATATAACGTTATACGTTTTATCGTTATTCTACATAACGTTATACGTTATATCGTTATACTATATAACGTTATACGTTTTATCGTTATACTACCTAACGTTATATGTTATAATGCAATAGTACATAACGTTATACGTTATAACATAATAGTCCATAACGTTATACGTAATAACCTAATGCTACATAATGTTATACGTTATATCGTAATACTACACAACGTTATTCGTTATAACACAATAGTACATAACGTTATACGTTATATCGTAATGCTACACAACGTTATACGTTATAACACAATAGTACATAACGTTATACGTTATAACCTAATGCTACATAACGTTATACGTTATATCGTAATACTACATAACGTTATACGTTATATCGTTATACTATATAACGTTATACGTTTTATCGTCATACTACATAACGTTATACGTTATATCGTTATACTATATAACGTTATACGTTTTATCGTAATACTACACAACGTTATACGTTATAGCACAATAGTACATAACGTTATACGTTATAACCTAATGCTACATAACGTTATACGTTATATCGTAATAGTACATAACGTTATACGTTATATCGTTGTACTATATAACATTATACCTTTTATCGTAATACTACATAACGTTATACGTTATATCGTTATAGTATATAACGTTATACGTTTTTTCGTAATACTACGTAACGTTATACGTTATAACAAAGTAGTACATAACGTTATACGTTATAACATAATGCTACATTACGTTATACGTTATATTGTAATACTACATAACGTTGTACGTTATATCGTTATACTATATAACGTTATACGTTATAACACAATGGTACATAACGTTTTACGTTATAACACAGTAGTACATAACGTTATACATTATAACCTAATGTTACATAACGTTATACGTTATATCGTTATACTATATAACGTTATACGTTATAACACAACAGTACATAACATTATACATT
>NW_025218856.1:0-1026 GCF_014825855.1 Bombus pyrosoma | reverse complement strand
TATATCGTAATGCTACATAACGTTATACGTTATATCGTAACAGAACATATCGTTATACGTTATATCGTAATACCATATATCGTTATACGTTGTAACGTAACACTACATAACGTTATACGTTATATCGTAATACTACATAACGTTATAAGTTATATCGTAATGCTACATAACGTTATACGTTATATCGTAACAGAACATATCGTTATACGTTATATCGTAATACCATATATCGTTATACGTTGTAACGTAACACTACATAACGTTATACGTTATATCGTAATACTACATAACGTTATACGCTATAACTTAATGCTACATATCGTTATACGTTATATCATAATACCATATAACGTTATACGTTATATCGTAATACTATATAACGTTATACGTTGTAACGTATTACTAAATAACGTTATACGCTATAACGTAGTGCTGCATAGCGTTATACGCTATAACGTTATGCTACATAACGTTATACGTTATAATGTAATGCTACATAACGTTATAAGTTATATCGTAATGCTACAAAACGTTATACGTTATATCGTAACAGAACATGTCGTTATACGTTATATCGTAGTACCATATATTGTTATACGGTGTAACGTAACACTACATAAAGTTATACGTTATATCGTAATACTACATAACGTTATAAGTTATATCGTAATGCTACATAACGTTATACGTTATATCGTAACACAACATACCGTTATACGTTGTATCGTAATACCATATATCGTTATACGTTGTAACGTAACACTACATAACGTTATACGTTATATCGTAATACTACATAACGTTATACGCTATAACTTAGTGCTACGTATCGTTATACGTTATATCATATTACCATATAACGTTATACGTTATATCGTAATACTATATAACGTTATTCGTTGTAACGTCTTACTAAATAACGTTATACGCTATAACGTAGTGCTGCATAGCGTTATACGCTATAACGTTATGCTACATAACGTTATAAGTTACATGGTAACGCTACATAACGTTGTACATTATATC
>NW_025218855.1:0-1026 GCF_014825855.1 Bombus pyrosoma | reverse complement strand
CGCTATGACGTATAACGGTGTGTGGTATTATGTTATAACGTATAACGTTACATGGTATGATGTTATAACGTATAACCTTATACAGTATTACGATATAACGTATAACATTATATAGTAATACGTTATGAACTATAACGTTATATAGTACTACGTTATGACGTATAACGTTATTTAATATTACGTTGTAACGTATAGCGATATAGAGTACTACGTTGTAACGTTTAACGTTATATAGTACTACGTTATGACGTACAACGTTGTACTATATAGTATATTGATATAACGTATAAAGTTATATGTTTTATTATAGCGTATAACGTTATATGGTATTACGGTATAACATATAACGTTATATAGTACTACGTTATAACATATAACGTTATATAGTACTTCGTTATGACGTATAACGTTATATAGTATTACGTTGTAACGTATAGCGATATATAGTACTACGTTGTAACGTATAACATTATATTGTAATACGTATAACGTTCCGTAGCATTATGATATTACGTATAACGTTATATGGTATTACGTTATAGCGTATAACGTTATGTGGTATTAGGATATAACCTATAACGTTATATAGTATTACGTTGTAACGTATAACGATATATAGTACTACGTTATGACGTAAAACGTTGTGTAGTATTTTGATATAACGTGTAGTTTTGTATGGTACTACGTTATAGCGTATAACGTTTTATGGTGTTACGTTATAGCGTATAACGTTATGTGGTATTACGGTATAACATATAACGTTATATAGTACTACGTTAAGACGTATAACGTTATATAGCATTACGTTGTAACGTATAGCGATATATAGTACTACGTTGTAACGTATAACGTTATATAGTAATACGTATATCGTTCCGTAGCATTATGATATTACGTATAACGTTATATGGTATTACGATATAACATTTATCGTTATATAGTACTACGTTATGACGTATAACGTTGTGTAGGATTATGATACAACGTATAACGTTATATGGAATTACGTTATAGCGTATAACGTTA
>NW_025218854.1:0-1026 GCF_014825855.1 Bombus pyrosoma | reverse complement strand
ATAGGTGATATTACATTATAACGTATAACGTTAAGTAGCATTATGATATAACGTATAACTTATAACGTTATATAGTATTACGATATAACGTATAACGTTATATGGTATTACGTTATAACGTATAACGTTATATAGTATTGTGATATAACGTATAACGTCATGTAGTATTACGATATAACGTATAACGTTATATAGTATTGCGATATAACGTATAACGATATATGGTATTGCGATATAACGTATAACGTTATATAGTATTACGATATAACGTATAACGTTATATAGTATTACGATATAACGTATAACGTTATATAGTAATACGATATAAGGTATAACGTTATATAGTATTACGATATAACGTATAACGTTATATAGTATTACGATATAACGTATTACGTTATATAGCATTACGATATAACGTATAACGTTATATAGTATTACGATATAACGTATAACGTTATATAGTATTATGATGTATCGTATAACGTTATACAGTATTATGCTATAACGTATAACGTTATATAGTAATACGATATAACGTATAACGTTATATAGTATTACGATATAACGTATAACGATATATGGTATTGCGATATAACGTATAACGTTATACAGAATTACGATATAACGTATAACGTTATATGGCATTACGTTATAACGTATAACGTTATATAGTATTACGATATAACGTATAACGTTATATGGTATTACGATATAACGTATAACGATATATGGTATTGCGATATAACGTATAACGCTATACAGAATTACGATATAACGTATAACGTTATATGGCATTACGTTATAACGTATAACGTTATATAGTGTTACGATATAACGTATAACGTTATATGGTATTACGATATAACGTATAACGTTATATAGTATTGTGATATAACGTATAACGTCATGTAATATTACGATATAACGTATAACGTTATATAATATTACGATATAACGTATAACGATATATGGTATTACGATATAACGTATAACGTTACATGGTATTACGATAAAACGTATAAC
>NW_025218853.1:0-1026 GCF_014825855.1 Bombus pyrosoma | reverse complement strand
TATGATATAACGTATAACGTTATATAGCATTACGTTATAACGTATAACGTTATGTAGCATTACGGTATAACGTATCACATTATGTAGTACTATGATATAACGTATAACGTTATATAGCATTACGGTATAACGTATAACGTTATGTAGCAGTACGTTATAACGTATAACGTTATGTAGCATTACGGTATAACGTATAACGCTATGTAGCATTATGATATAACGTATAACGTTACATAGCATTACGTTATAACGTATAACGTTATGTAGCATTACGGTATAACGTACAACGTTATGTAATATTACGTTATAACGTATAACGTTATATAGTATTACGATATAACTAATAACGTTATGTAGCATTACGGTATAACGTATAACGTTATGTAGCATTATGATATATCGTATATCGTTACATAGCAGTACGTTATAACGTATAACGTTATGTAGCATTACGGTATAACGTATAACGTTACGTAGCACTATGATATAACGTATAACGTTATATAGCATTACGTTATAACGTACAACGTTATATAGTGTTACGATATGTAGCATTATGATATAACGTATAACGTCATGTAGCATTACGGCATAACGTATAACGTCATGTAGCATTATGATATAACGTATAACGTTACAAAGCTGTACGTTATAACGTATAACGTTATGTAGCATTACGGTATAACGTATAACGTTACGCAGCAGTATGATATAACGTATAACGTTATATAGCATTACGTTATAACGTATAACGTTATGTAGTATTACGTTATAACGTATAACGTTATGTAGTATTACGTTATAACGTATAACGTTATGTAGCATTACGGTATAACGTATAACATTATGTAGTACTATGATATAACGTATAACGTTATGTAGCATTATGATATAACGTATAACGTTACATAGCTGTACGTTATAACGTATAACGTTATGTAGCATTACGGTATAACGTATAACGTTACGTAGCACTATGATATAACGTATAACGTTATATAGCACTACGTTATAACGTATAACGTT
>NW_025218852.1:0-1026 GCF_014825855.1 Bombus pyrosoma | reverse complement strand
TATAACGTATAACGTTATGTAGTGTTACGTTATAACGTATAACGCTATATAGTATTACGATATAACGTATAACGTTATATAGTATTACGATATAACGGATAACGTTATGCGGTAATACGTTATAACGTATAACGGTATATAGTACTACGTTATAACGTATAACGTTATATAGTATTACGATATAACGGATAGCGTTATATGGTAATACGTTATAACGTCTAACGATATGTAGTATTACGATATAACGTATAACGATATGTGGTACTCCGATATAACGTATAACGTTATATGGTACTGCGTTATAACGTATAACGTTATCTAGCATTACGATATATCGTATAACGTTATCTAGCATTACGATATATGGTATAACGTTATGTCGTTTTGCGATATAGCATATAACGATATGTAATAATACGTTATAACGTATATCGTTATGTGGTATAACATTATAACGTGTAACGCTATATAGTATTACGATATAACGTATAACGTTATGTAGCAATACGATATAACGTATAACGGTATGTGGTATTACGATATAACGTATAACGTTATATGGTAATACGTTATAACGTATAACGATATGTAGTATTACGGTATAACGTATAACGTTATCTAGCATTACGATAAAACGTATAACGTTATGTCGTTTTACGATATAGCGTATAGCGATATGTAATAATACGTTATAACGTATAACGTTATGTGGTATTACATTATAACGTGTAACGTTATATAGTATTGCGATATAACGTATAACGTTATGTAGCATTACGATATAACGTATAACGATATCTAGTATTACGTTATAACGTATAATGTAATGTAGCATTACGATATAACGTATAACGTTATATAGTATTACGTTATAACGTATAACGATATGTAGTATTACGATATAACGTATAACGTTATCTAGCATTACGATATAACGTGTAACGTTATGTAGTTTTATGATCAGCATATAACGATATGTAATAATACGTTATAACGCATATCGTTATGTAGCATTACGATATAACG
>NW_025218851.1:0-1027 GCF_014825855.1 Bombus pyrosoma | reverse complement strand
TATAACGTAATGCTACATAACGTTATACGTTACATCCTAATACCATATAACGTTATACGTTGTAACGTAATACTATATAACGTTATACGTTATAACGTAATACTACATAACATTATACGTTGTATCGTAATACTACATAACGTTATACGTTATAACGTAATGCTACATAACGTTATACGTTATAACATATATCTACATAACGTTATACGATACATCCTAATACCATATAACGTTATACGTTATAACGTAATACCATATAACGTTATACGTTGTAACGTAATGCTATATAACGTTATACGTTATAACGTAATACTACATAACATTATACGTTGTAACGTAATACTATATAACGTTATACGTTATAACGTAATACTACATAACATTATACGTTGTATCGTAATACTACATAACGTTATACGTTATAACGTAATGCTACATAACGTTATACGTTATAACATAAATCTACATAGCGTTATACGTTATAACGTAATGCTACATAACGTTATACGATACATCCTAATACCATATAACGTTATACGTTATAACGTAATACCATATAACGTTATACGTTATAACGTAATGCTACATATCGTTATATGTTATAACGTAACACTACATAACGTTATATGTTATATCGTAATACTACATAACGCCATACGTTATAACATATATCTACATAATGTTATACGTTATAACGTAATGCTACATAACGTTATACGTTATAACATATATCTACATAGCGTTATACGTTATAACGTAATGCTACATAACGTTATACGTTACATCCTAATACCATATAACGTTATACGTTATAACGTAATACCATATAACCTTATACGTTATAACGTAATGCTACATATCGTTATATGTTATGACGTAATACTACATAACGTTATACGTTGTATCGTAATGCTACATAACGTTTTACGTTATAACATATATCTACATAAAGTTATACGTTATAACGTAATGTTACATAACGTTATATGTTATATCGTAATTCTACATAACGCCATACGTTATAACA
>NW_025218850.1:0-1027 GCF_014825855.1 Bombus pyrosoma | reverse complement strand
AACGTATAACGATATGCGGTATTACTTTGTAATCAATAACGTTATATGGTATTACGATATAACGTATAACGTTATATGGTATTACGATATAACGTATAACGATATGTGGTATTACGTTATAACGTATAACGTAGTATAGTATTATGATATAACGCATAACGTTATATAGTACTATGATATAATGTATAACGTTATATAGTATTATGATATAACGTATAACGTTATGTAGTATTAGATATAACGTATAACGTTATATGGTATTACGTTATAACGTATAACGTTATATAGTATTATGATATAACGTATAACGTTATATAGTATTATGATATAACGTATAACGTTATATAGTATTACGATATAACGTATAACGTTATATGGAATTACGATATAACGTATAACGTTATATGGTATTACGATATAACGTATAACGATATGTGGTATAACGTTATAACGTATAACGTTGTATAGTAGTATGATATAACGCATAACGTTATATAGTATTATGATATAATGTATAACGTTATATAGTATTATGATATAACGTATAACGATATGTGGTATTACGTTATAACGTATAACGTTGTATAGTATTATGATATAACGTATAACGTTATATAGTATTATGATATAACGCATAACGTTATATAGTATTATGATATAATGTATAACGTTATATAGTATTATGATATAACGTATAACGTTATATAGTATTACGATATAACGTATAACATTATATGGTATTACGATATAACGTATAACGTCATATGGTATTGCGATAAAACGTATAACGTTATATGGTATTACGATATAACGTATAACGATATGTGGTATTACGTTATAACGTATAACGTTGTATAGTATTATGATATAACGCATAACGTTATATAGTACTATGATATAACGTATAACGATATGTGGTATTACCTTGTAATCAATAATGTTATATGGTATTACGTTTTAACGTATAATGTTATATAGTATTATGATATAACGTATAATGTTATATAGTATTATGATATAAAGTATA
>NW_025218849.1:0-1027 GCF_014825855.1 Bombus pyrosoma | reverse complement strand
TTATAATGTAATACCACATATCGTTATACGTTATATCGTAATACCATATAACGTTATACGTTATATCGTAATACCATATAACGTTATTGATTACAAAGTAATACCACATATCGTTATACGTTATATCGTAATACCATATAGCGTTATACGTTATATCGTAATACTATATAACGTTGCACGTTATATCATAATACTATATAATGTTATACGTTATATCATAATACTATATAACGTTATACGTTATAACGTAGTACCACATATCGTTATACGTTTTATCGTAATACCATATAACGTTATATGTTATTTCGTAATACCATATAACGTTATATGTTATACCATAATACTATATAACGTTATACTATATATCATAATACTATATAACGTTATACGTTACATCGTAATACCATATAATGTTATTCGTTATATCGTAATACTATATAACGTTATACGTTATATCATAATACTATATAAAGTTATACATGATATCATAATACTATATAACGTTATGCGTTATCTCATAATACTATACAACGTTATACGTTATAATGTAGTACCACATATCGTTATACGTTATATCGTAATACCATATAACGTTATACGTTATATCGTAATACCATATAACGTTATACGTTATATCGTAATACCATATGACGTTATACGTTATATCGTAATACCATATAATGTTATACGTTATATCGTAATACTATATAACGTTATACGTTATATCATAATACTATATAACGTTATACATTATATCATTATACTATATAACGTTATGCGTTATATCATAATACTATACAACGTTATACGTTATAACGTAATACCACTTATCGTTATACGTTATATCGTAATACTATATAACGTTATACATTATATCATAATACTATATAACGTTATGCGTTATATCATAATACTATATAACGTTATACGTTATATCATAATACTATATAACGTTATACGTTATAACGTAGTATCACATATCGTTATACGTTTTATCGTAATACCATATAACGTTATACTTTATAAT
>NW_025218848.1:0-1027 GCF_014825855.1 Bombus pyrosoma | reverse complement strand
ATAACGTATAACGTTATATAGTAATACGATATAACGTATAACGTTATAAATTATTACGATATAACGTATAACGATATATAGTATTATGATATAACGTATAACGTTATATAGTATTACGATATAACGTATAAGGTTATATTGTATTACGTAAAAACGTATAACGTTATATGGTGTTACGATATAACGTATAACGTTATATTGTATTATGATATATAGTATAACGTTATATTGTATTACGATATAACGTATAGCGTTATATAGTATTACGATATAACGTATAACGTTATATAGTATTATGATATAACGTATAACGTTATATAGTATTATGATATATAGTATAACGTTATATGGTATTACGATATAACGTATAACGTTATATGGTATTACGATATAACGTATAACGTTATATGGTATTACGATATAACGTATAACGATATGTGGTATTACGATATAACGTATAACGATATGTGGTATTACGTTTTAACTTATAACGTTATATTGTATTATGATATAACGTAAAATGATATATAGTATTGCGATATAACGTATAACGTTATATAGTAATACGATATAACATATAACGTTATATGGTCTAACGATATAACGTATAACGATATGTGGTATTACGATATAACGTATAGCGATATGTGGTATTACGTTTTAACGAATAACGTTATATTGTATTATGATATAACGTAAAATGATATATAGTATTGCGATATAACGTATAACTTTTATATAGTAATACGATATAATGTATAACGTTATATAGTATTACGATACAACGTATAACGATATATAGTATTATGATATATCGTATAACGTTACATAGTATTACGATATAACGTATAACGATATATAGTATTATGATATAACGTATAACGTTATATTGTATTATGAAATAACGTATAACGTTATATTGTATTATGATATAACGTATAACGTTATATAGTATTATGATATATCGTATAACGCTATATAGTATTATGATATAACGTATAACGATATGTGGTATTACGATATAACG
>NW_025218847.1:0-2178 GCF_014825855.1 Bombus pyrosoma | reverse complement strand
ATACGATATAACGTATAACGTTATGTAGTATTACGTTATAACGTGTAACGTTATATGATATTACGATATAACGTATAACGTTATGTAGCGTTACGATATAACGTATAACGATATGTAGTGTTACGATATGACGTATAAGGATATGTTGTATTACCATATAACGTATAACGTTATGTAGCGTTACGATATAACGTATAACGATATGTAGTATTACTATATGACGTATAAGGATATGTTGTATTACCATATAACGTATAACGTTATGTAGCATTACGATATAACGTATAACGTTATATGGTATTACTATGTAACGTATAACGTTATGTAGCATTACGATATAACGTATAACGATATATAGTAATACGTTACAACATATAACGTTATGTAGGATTGCCATATAACGTATTACCTTATAAGGTAATATGATATAACGTATTACGATATGTAGTATTACGATATAACGTATAACGCTATGTAGTATAACGTTGTAACGTATAACGTTATATGGTATTATGGTATAACGTATAAGGATATGTTGTATTACGATATAACGTATAAGGTTTTGTAGCATTACGATATAACTTATAACGTTATGTAGCATTACGATATAACGTATAACGATATATAGTAATACGATACAACGTATAACGTTATGTAGGATTGCGATATAACGTATAACCTTATAAGGTAATATGACAGAACGTATTACGATATAACGTATAACGCTATGTAGCATTACGATATAACGTATAACGTTATGTAGTATTACGATATAATGTATAACGTTATATGGCATTACGATATAACGTATAACGATATGTTGTATTACGATATACCGTATAACGTTATGTAGCATTACGATATAACGTATAACCTTATAAGGTAATATGATATAACGTACTACGATATGTAGTATTACGATATAACGTATAACGCTATGTAGCATTACGATATAACGTATAACGTTATGTAGTATTACGATATAACGTACAACGTTATATGGCATTACGATATAACGTATAACGATATGTTGTATTACGATATACCGTATAACGTTATGTAGCATTACGATACAACGTATAACGTTATGTAGTATAACGTTGTAACGTATAACATTATGTGGTATTACGATATAACGTACAACGATATGTAGTGTTACGATATTACGTATGACGATATGTACCATGACGATATAACGAATAATTTTATGTAGCATAACGATATAACGAATAATGTTATGTAGCAATACGATATAACGTATAACGTTATGTAGCATTACGATATAACGTATAACGTTATGTAGTATAACGTTGTAACGTATAACGTTATATGGTATTACGATATAACGTATAAGGTTATGTTGTATTACGATATAACGTATAACGTTATGTAGTATTACGTTATAACGAATAACGCTATGTAGCAATACGATATAACGTATAACGTTATGTAGCATTACTATACAACGTATAACGTTATGTAGTATAACGTTGTAACGTATAACATTATGTAGTACAACGATATAACGAATAACGTTATGTAGCAGTACGATATAACGTATAACGTTATGTAGCATTACGATATAACGTATAACGTTATGTAGTATAACGTAGTAACGTATAACGTTATATAGTATTACGATATAACGTACAACGATGTGTAGTATTACGATATAACGAATAACGCTATGTAGCATTACGGTATAACGAATAACGTTATGTAGTATTACGTTATAATGTGTAACGTTATAAGGTATTACGATGTAACGTATAACGTTATGTAACATTACGATATAACGTATAACGATATGTAGTAATACGTTACAACGTATAACGTTATGTAGGATTACGATATAACGTATAACCTTCTAAGGTAATATGATATAACGTATAACGATGTGTAGTGTTACGTTATAACGTGTAACGTTATAAGGCATTACGATATAACGTATAACGATTCCTTGTTGTACGATATAACAAATAACGTTATGTAGCATTACGATATAACGTATAACGTTATGTAGTATTCCGTTATAACGTATAACGTTATGTAGCATTACGATATAACGTATAACGTTATGTAGCATTACGATATAACGTATAACGATATGTAGTAATACGATATAACGTATAACGTTATGTAGGATTGCGATATAACGTATAACCTTATATGGTAATA
>NW_025218846.1:0-4265 GCF_014825855.1 Bombus pyrosoma | reverse complement strand
ATAACGTTATGTAGCATTACGACATAACGTATAACGTTATGAAGCATTACGTTATAGCGTATAACGTTATGTAATATTGCGATACAACGTGTAATGATATGTAGCATTACGGTATAACGAATAACGTTATGTAGCATTACGATACAACGTATAATGACATATGGTATTACGATATAACGTATAACGTTATGTAGCACTACGATATAACGTATAACGTTATGTAGCATTACGATATAGCGTATAACGTTATGTAGTATTACGATATATCGTATAACGATATGTAGTATTAAGATATAACGTAAAGCATTATGTACTATTACGTTATAGCGTATAACGATATGTAGTATTAGGATATAACGTATAACTTTATGTAGTATTACGTTACAACGTATGACGCTATATAGTATTACGATATAACGTATAACGATTTGTAGTATTACGTCATGACGTATAACGTTATGCAGCATCACGATATAACGTATAACGTTATGTAGCATTACGATGTAACGTACAACGTTATGTAGTAATACGTTACAACGTAGAACGTTGTATAGTATTGCGTTATAACGATTAACGTTATGTAGTATTACGATATAACGAATAACGTTATGTAGTATTACGATATGACGTATAACGTTATGTAGCATTACGACAAAACCTATAACGTTATGTAGCATTACGTTACAACGTATGACGCTATATAGTCTTACGATATAACGAATAACGTTATGTAGCATTACGATATAACGTATAGCGTTCTGTAGTTCTACGTTACAACGAATAACGTTATATAGTATTACGATATAACGAATAACGATTGTAGTATTACGATATAACGTATAGCGCCATATGGTACTACGATATAACGTACAACGTTATGTGGTACTACGACATAACGTATAACGTTATGCAGCATTACGTAATAACGTATAACAATATATGGTATTACGTTATAACGTATAACGTTATGTAGCATTACGTAATAACGTATAACGATATATGGTATTACGTTATATCGTATAACGTTATCCGGTATTACGATATAACGTGTAACGTTATGAAGTATTACGACATAATGTATAACGCTATATGGTAATACGATATAACGTATAACGATATGTAGTATTACGTCATGACGTATAACGTTATGCAGCATCACGATATAACGTATAACGCTATGTAGCATTACGCTGTGACGTATAACGATATATGTTACTACGATATAACGTATAACGTTATATAGTATTACGATATAACGTATAACGTTATGTTGTATTACGATATAACGTATAACGTTATGTAGCATTACGTAATAACGTACAACGTTATATGGTATTTCGACATAACGTATAACGTTGTGTAGCATTATGATATATCGTATAGCGTTATGTAGCATTACGTTGTGACGTAAAGCGATATATGGTATTACGATATAACGTATAACGTTATGTTGTATTACGACATAACGTATAACGTTATTCAGCATTACGTTATAACGTATAACGATATGTTGTATGACGATATAACGTATACCGTTATGTAGCATTACGTTATAACGTATAACTTTATATAGTATTACGTTATAACGTATAACGTTATCTGGTATTACGATATAACGTGTAACGTTATGATGTATTACGACATAATGTATAACGTTATATGGTAATACGGTATAACGTATAACGATATGTAGTATTACGTCATGACGTATAACGTTATGCAGCATCACGATATAACGTATAACGATTTGTAGTATTACGTCATGACGTATAACGTTATGCAGCATCACGATATAACGTATAACGTTATGTAGCATTACGATGTAACGTACAACGTTATGTAGTAATACGTTATAACGTATAACGTTATATAGAATTACGATATAACGTATAACGTTATATGGTAATACGATATAACGTATAACGATTTGTAGTATTACGTCATGACGTATAACGTTATGCAGCATCACGATATAACGTATAACGTTATGTAGCATTACGATGTAACGTACAACGTTATGTAGTAATACGTTATAACGTAGAACGTTGCATAGTATTACGTTATAACGACTAACGTTATGTAGTATTACGATATAACAAATAACGTTATGTAGTATTACGATATGACGTATAACGTTATGTAGCATTACGACATAACGTATAACGTTATGTAGCATTACGTTACAACGTATGACGCTATATGGTCTTACGATATAACGAATAACGTTATGTAGCATTACGATATATCGTATAGCGTTCTGTAGTACTACGTTACAACGTATAACGTTATATAGTATTACGATATAACGAATAACGATTGTAGTATTACGATATAACGTTTAGCGCTATATGGTCCTACGATATAACGTACAACGTTATATGGTATTACGACATAACGTATAACGTTATGTAGCATTACGTTATAACGTATAACGATATATGGTATTACGTTATAACGTATAACGATATATGGTATTGCGATATAACGTGTAACGTTATGTAGCATTACGTTATAGCGTATAACGTTACGTAGTATTACGATACAACGTGTAGCGTTATGTAGCATTACGTTGTGACGTATAACGATATATGGTACTACGATATAACGTATAACGTTATATAGTATTACGATATAACGTATAACGATATGTTGTATTACGACATAACGTATAACGTTATGTAGCATTACGTAATAACGTATAACGATATATGGTATTACGATATAACGTTTAACGATATGTCGTATTACGATATAACGTATAGCGTCATGTGGCATTACGTTACAACGTATGACGCTATATAATATTATGATGTAACGTATAACGTTATGTAGCACTACGAAATAACGTATAACGTTATGTAGCATTACGTTATAGCGTATAACGTTATGTAGTATTACGATATATCGTATAACGATATGTAGTGTTAAGATATAACGTAAAACGTTATGCACTATTACGTTATAGCGTATAACGTTATATAGAATTACGATATAACGTATAACGTTATATGGTATTACGACATAACGTATAACGATTTGTAGTATTACGTCATGACGTATAACGTTATGCAGCATCACGATATAACGTATAGCGTTATGTAGCATTACGTTGTGACGCATAACGATATATGGTACTACGATATAACGTATAACGTTATATAGTATTACGATATAACGTATAACGTTATGTTGTATTACGATATATCGTATAACGTTATGTAGCATTACGTTATAACGTATAACGGTATATGGTATTACGTTATAACGTATAACGTTATATGGTATTACGTTATAACGTATAACGTTATCCGGTATTGCGATATAACGTGTAACGTTATGAAGGATTACGACATAATGTATAACGCTATATGGTAATACGATATAACGTATAACGATATGTAGTATTACGTAATGACGTATAACGTTATGCAGCATCACGATATAACGTATGACGCTATGTAGCATTACGATGTAACGTACAACGTTATGTAGTAATGCGTTACAACGTAGAACGTGGTATAGTATTACGATATAACTTATAACGGTATGTTGTATTGCGACATAACGTATAACGTTATGTAGCATTACGTTATAACGTACAACGATATGCTGTATTACGACATAACGTATAACGGTATGTAGCATTACGTAATAACGTATAACGAAATATGGTATTACGATATAACGTATAACGATATGTAGTATTAAGATATAACGTAAAACGTTATGCACTATTACGTTATAGCGTATAACGTTATATAGAATTACGATATAACGTATAACGTTATATGGTAATGCGATATAACGTATAACGATATGTAGTATTACGGAATGACGTATAACCTTATGCAGCATCACGATATAACGTATAACGCTATGTAGCATTACGATGTAACGTACAACGTTATGTAGTAATGCGTTACAACGTAGAACGTTGTATAGTATTACGATATAACGTATAACTGTATGGTGTATTACGATATAACGTATAACGTTATGTAGCATTGCGTTATAACGAATAACGATATGTAGTATTACGGCATAACGTATAACGTTATGTAGCATTAGGTAATAACGTATAACGAAATATGGTATTACGATATAACGTATAACGATATGTCGTATTACGATATAACGTATAACGTCATGTGGCATTACGTTACAACGTATGACGTTATATAGTATTACGATGTAGCGTATAACGTTATGTAGTATTACGATATAACGTATAACATAATGTAGCATTACGTTATAGCGTATAACGT
>NW_025218845.1:0-1027 GCF_014825855.1 Bombus pyrosoma | reverse complement strand
TATGTTATAACGTATACCGTTATATGCTATTACGATATAGCGTATAACGTTATACGGTAGAACGATATAACATATAACGTTATATAATACTACGCTATGACGTATAACGTTCTGTAGTATGATGATATAGCTTATAACGTTATATAGTACTACGTTATGGCGTAAAACGATGTGTAGTATTATGATGTAACGTATAACGATACATGATATGACATTATAACGTATAACCTTATACAGCATTACGATATAACGTATAACGTTATATAGTAATACGTTATGACTTATAACGTTATATATAATACGTTATGACGTACAACGTTCTGTAGCATGATGATATAACGTATAACGTTATATGCTCTTACGATATAGCGTATAACGTAATACGGTATTACGATATAACATATAACGTTATATAGTACTTGGTTATGACGTATAACGTCAAATGGTAATACGTAATGACTTATAACGTTATATATACTACGTTATGACGTATAACGTTCTGTAGTATGATGATATAACTTATAACGTTATATAGTACTACATTATGACGTAAAACGATGTGTTGTATTTTGATATAACGTATAACATTACATGGTATGACGTTATAACGTATAACCTTATACAGTATTACGATATAACGTATAACGTTATATAGTAATACGTTATGACTTATAGCGTTATATATACTACGTTATGATGTATAACGTTCTGTAGTATGATGATATAATGTATATCGTTATATGCCATTACGATATAGCGTATAACGTTATACGGTATAACGATATAACATATAACGTTATATAGTACAACGTTATGACGTATAACGTTGTATAGTATTACGTTATGACGTATAACGTTGTGCAGTATTATGATGTAACGTATAACGTTATACGGAATCACGATATAACATATAACGTTATATAGTACTACGTTATGACGTATAACGTCGTATAGTATTACGTTATGACGTATAACGTTGTGCAGTATTATGATATAACGTATAACTTTATACGTTTCTACGATACAG
>NW_025218844.1:0-1027 GCF_014825855.1 Bombus pyrosoma | reverse complement strand
CCTTCTAAGGTTATACGTTATATCGTAATCCTTCATTACGTTATACGTTGTAACGTATTACTACATATCGTTATACGCTATATCGTAATGCTACATAACGTTATACGTTATATCGTAATGCTACATAACGTTATACGTTACATCGTAGTACCATATAACGTTATACGTTATAAAGTAATACTACATAACGTTATACGTTGTAACGTAATACTACTTATCGTTATACGTTATATCGTATTACTACATATCGTTATACGTTATATCGTAATGCTACATAACGTTATACGTTATATCGTAATGCTACATAACGTTATACGTTATAACGTAATACTACACAACGTTATACGTTATATCGTAATGCTACATAACGTTATACGTTATATCGTAATATCATATAACGTTATACGTTATACCGTAATACTACATATCGTTATACGTTATATCGTAATACCATATAATGTTATACGTTACAACGTTATACTACATAACGTTATACGTTATATCGTAATGCTACATAACGTTATACGTTATATCGTATTGCTACATAACATTATTCGTTATATCGTAATGCTACATATCGTTATACGTTATATCGTATTGCTACATAACGTTATTCGTTATATCGTTGCGCTACATAACGTTATACGGTTTATCGTCATACAACATATCGTTATACGTTGCATCGTAATACCATATAACGTTATACGTTATATCGTAATCCTTCATTACGTTATACGTTGTAACGTATTACTACATACCGTTATACGTTATATCGTAATGCTACATAACGTTATACGTTATATCGTACTGCTACATAACGTTATTCGATATATCGTTATGCTACATAACGTTATACGGTATATCGTAATACAACACATCGTTATACGTTACATCGTAATACCATATAACGTTTTACGTTATATCGTAATACTACATAACGTTATACGTTATATCGTAATGCTACACAGCGTTATACGTTATATCGTAATACTACATATCGTTATACGTTATATCATATTACCTTAAA
>NW_025218843.1:0-1027 GCF_014825855.1 Bombus pyrosoma | reverse complement strand
ATAACGTATAACGTTATATAGTATTACGTTATAACGCATAACGTTATATAGTATTACGTTATAACGTATAACGTTATATAGTATTACGTTACAACGTATAACGTTATATGGTATTTGGATGTAACGTATAACGTTATGTAGCATTACGTTATAACGTATAACGCTATGTAGATATATGTTACAACGTATAACGTTATATGGTATTAGGATGTAACGTATAACGTTATGTAGCATTACGTTATAACGTATAACGCTATGTAGATATATGTTAGAACATATATCGATATGTAGTATTACGATATAACGTATATCGTTATGTAGCATTACGTTATAACGTATAACGTTATGTAGCATTACGATATAACGTATAACGTTATGTAGCATTACGTTATAACGTATAACGTCGTGCAGATACATGTTATAACGTATAACGTTATGTAGCATTATGATATAACGTATAACGTTATGTAGCATTACGTTATAATGTATAACGTTATATAGTATTACGTTATAACGTATAACGTCATGTAGATATATGTTATAACGTAAAACGTTATGTAGCATTACGATACAACGTATAACGTTATGTAGCATTACGTTATAACGTATAACGTTATATGGTATTTGGATGTAACGTATAACGTTATGTAGCATTACGTTATAACGTGTAATGTTATATGGTATTAGGATGTAACGTATAACGTTATGTAGCATTGCGATATAACGTATAACGTTATGTAGCATTACGTTATAACGTATAACGTTATTTGGTATTACGTTATAACGTATAACGTTATGTAGCATTACGATATAACGTATAACGTTATATAGCATTACGATACAACGTATAACGTTATGTAGCATTACGTTATAACGTATAACGTTATATGGTATTTGGATGTAACGTATAACGTTATGTAGCATTACGTTATAACGTATAACGCTATGTAGATATATGTTATAACGTATATCGTTATGTAGCATTACGTTATAATGTATGACGTTATATAGTATTACGTTATAACGT
>NW_025218842.1:0-1028 GCF_014825855.1 Bombus pyrosoma | reverse complement strand
ATCGTAACACCATATAACTTTATACGTTATATCGTATTGCTATGTGACATTATACGTTATATCCTAGTACTACATTACCTTATACGCCATATCGTTATACCACATAACGTTATACGTTATAACGTAATACTATATAACGGTATACGTCATATCGTAACACCACATAACTTTACACGTTATATCGTATTGCTATATGACGATATACGTTATATCCTAATACTACATTACGTTATACGTCATATCGTAATACCACATAACGTTATACGTTATAACGTAACACTGTATAACGTTATACGTCATATCGTAACATCACATAACGTTATACGTTATAACGTAGTACTATATAACGGTATACGTCATATCGTAACACCACATAACGTTATACGTTATATCGTAATACCACATAACGTTATACGTTATAACGTAATACTATATAACGGTATACGTCATATCGTAACACCACATAACGTTATACGTTATATCCTAATACTATATTACGTTATATGTTATATCGTAGTACCACATAACGTTATACGTTATAACGTAATACTATATAACGTTATACGTTATATCCTGATACTACATTACGTTATACGTCATATCGTAATACCACACAACGTCATACGTTATATCCCAATACTATATTACGTTATACGTTATATCGTAGTACCACATAACGTTATACGTTATAACGTAATACTATATAACGTTAAACGTTATATCCTGATACTACATTACGTTATACGTCATATCGTAATACGACATAACGTTATACGTTATAACGTAATACTATATAACGTTATACGTCATATCTAACACCACATAACGCTATACGTTATATCGTAATACCACATATCCTTATACGTTATAACGTAGTTCTATATAACGGTATACGTCATATCGTAACACCACATAACGTTATACGTTATATCGTAGTACCACATAACGTTATACGTTATAACGTAATACTATATAACGTTATACGATATATCCTGATACTACATTACGTTATACGTCATATCGTAATA
>NW_025218841.1:0-1028 GCF_014825855.1 Bombus pyrosoma | reverse complement strand
GTAGTATTACGTTATAGCGTATAACGTTATGTAGCATTATGATATAACGTATAACGTTATGTAGTATTACGATATAACGTGTAAGGGTATGTAGTATTACTATATAACGTATAACATTATGTACTATTATGTTACATCGTATTACGTTATATAGTATAACGATATAACGAATAACGTTATGTAGCATTACGATATAACGAATAAGGTCATGTGGCATTACGTTTTTGCGTATAACGTTATGTAATATTACGTTAAAACGTATAACGTTATATAGTATTACGATATAACGTATAACGTTATGTAGCATTTCGATATAACGTATAACGTTATGTAGTATTACGATATAACGTGTAAGGATATGCAGTATTACGATATAACGTATAACATTGTGATCTATTACGTTACATCGTGCAACGTTATATTGTATAACGATATAACGTATAACGTTATGTAGCATTACGATATAACGTATAACGTTATGTAGCATTACGATATAACGTATAAGGATATGTAGTCTTACGATATAGCGTATAACGTTATGTACTATTAGGTTTTAGCGTATAACGTTATGCAGTATTACGTTATAACGCATAACGATATGTAGTATTAAGTTATAACGTATTACGTTATGTAGTATTACGTTACAACGCATAACCTTATACGGTAATATGATATAACGTATAACGTTATGTAGTATTACGTCATAACGTATGACGTTATGTAGCATTACGATATAACGTATAACATTATGTAGTATTACGATATAACGTATAACGTTATGTAGCACTACGTTATAGCATATAACGTTATGTATTATTACGTCATAACGTATAACGTTATGTAGCATTACGATATAACGTATAACGTTACGTAGTATTACGATATAACGTATAAAGATATCTAGTATTACGATATAACGTATAACATTAGGTACTATTACGTTATATCGTATAACGTTATGTAGTATTACTATATAACGTATGACGATATGTAGTAATACGAGAAAACGTATAACGTTATATGGTAAT
>NW_025218840.1:0-1028 GCF_014825855.1 Bombus pyrosoma | reverse complement strand
ACGATATGTAATGATACGTTATAACGTTTACCGTTATGTGGTATTACATTATAACGTGTAACGCTAAGTAGTATTACGATATAACGAAAACGATATGTACTGTTACGATATAACGGATAACGTTATGTAGCATTACGATATGACGTATAACGTTATGTAGCATTACGATATAACGTATAACGTTATGTAGTACTACGTTCCAACGTATAACGTTATTTAGTATTACGATATAACGTATAACGATATGTAGTATGACGATATGACGTATCACGATATATGGTCGTACTTTATAACGTATAACGATATGTAGCACTACGATATAACCGATAACGTTATGCAGCATGACGATATAACGAATAACGATAGGTAGCATTACGATATAACGTATAACGTTATGTAGTACTACGTTCCAACGTATAACGTTATGTAGTGTTACGTTATAACGTATAACGTTATGTAGCATTACGTTATAGCGTATAACGTTATGTAGTACTACGTTATAACGTATAACGTTATGTAGCATTACGATATAACGTATAACGATAAGTAGCATTACGATATCACGTATAACGTTGTGTAGTACTACGTTATAACGTATAACGTTATGTAGCATTACGATATAACGAAAACGATATGTACAGTTACGGTATAACGGATAACGTTATGTAGCATTACGATATGACGTAGAACGTTATGTAGCATTACGATATAACGTATAACGTTATGTAGTACTACGTTCCAACGTATAACGTTATTTAGTACTACGATATAACGTATAACGATATGTAGTTTTACGATATAACGTATAACGATATGTGGTATTACGATATAACGTATAATGTAATGTAGCATTACGATATAACGTATAACGTTATATAGTATTACGTTATACCGTATAACGTTATGTAGTGTTACGTTATAACGTATAACGATATGTGATATTACGATATAACGTACAACGTTATATGGTAATACGTTATAACGTATAACGTTATGTAGTTTTACGATACAGCATATAACGATATGTA
>NW_025218839.1:0-1028 GCF_014825855.1 Bombus pyrosoma | reverse complement strand
AACGTATCACGATATCTAGTATTACGATATAACGTATAATGTAATGTAGCATTACGATATAACGTATAACGTTATATAGTATTACGTTATAACGTATAACGTTATTTAGTATTACGATATAACGGATAACGTTATATGGTAATACGTTATAACGTATTACGATATGTAGTATTACGATATAACGTATAACGATATGTGGGATTACGATATAACGTATAACGTTATATGGTAATACGTTATAACGTATAACGTTATATAGTATTACGTTATAACGTATGACGTTATGTAGTGTTACGTTATAACGTATAACGTTATATAGTTTTATGATATAACGTATAACGTTATGTAGCATTACGATATAACGAAAAAGATATGTACTGTTACGATATAACGTATAACGATATGTAGTATTACGATATAAGGTATAATATTACGTAGCATTACGATATAACGTATAACGTTATATAGTTTTACGTTATAACGTATAACGTTATATAGTATTACGTTATAACGTATAACGCTATATAGTACTACGATAAAACGTATAACGTTATGTAGCATTACGATATAACGTATTACGATATCTAGTATTACGATATAACGTATAATGTAATGTAGCATTACGATATAACGTATAACGTTATATAGTATTACGTTATAGCGTATAACGTCATGTAGTGTTACGTTATAACGTATAACGTTATATAGTATTACGATATAACGGATAACGTTATATGGTAACACGTTATAACGTATAACCATATGTAGTATTACGATATAATGTATAACGATATGTGGTATTACGATATAACCTATAACGTTACGTAGCATTACGATATAACGTATAACGTTATCTAGCATTACGATATAAAATATAACGTTATGTAGTTTTACGATATAGCATATAACGATATATAATAGTACGTTATAACGTATAACGTTATGTAGCATTACGATAGAACGTATAAAGTTATATAGTATTACGATATAATGGATAACGTTACATGGTAATACGTTATAACGTATAA
>NW_025218838.1:0-1028 GCF_014825855.1 Bombus pyrosoma | reverse complement strand
AGCATTACGTTATAACGTATAACGTTATATAGATATATGTTATAACGTATAACGTTACGTAGCATTACGTTATAACGTATAACGTTATATAGTATTACGTTATAACGTATAACGTTATGTGGTATCAGGATGTAACGTATAACGTTATGTAGCATTACGTTATAACGTATAACGTTATATGGTATTAGGATGTAACGTATAACGTTATGTAGCATTACGTTATAACGTACAACGCTATGTAGATATATGTTATAACGTATAACGTTATGTAGCATTACGTTATAACGCATAACGTTATATAGTATTACGTTATAACGTATAACGTTATGTGGGCATATGTTATAACGTATAACGTTATGTAGTATTACGCTATAACATATAACGATATGTAGTATTACGATATAACGTATAACGTGATGTAGCATTACGTTATAACGTATAACGTTATATAGTATTACGTTATAACGTATAGCGTTATGTAGCATTACGTTATTACGTATAGCGTTATATACTATTACGTTATAACGCATAACGTTATGTAGATATATGTTATAACGTATGGCGTTATGTAGTATTACGATATAACGTATAACGTTATGTAGCATTACGTTATAACGTATAGCGATATGTAGATAAATGTTATAACGTATAACGTTATGTAGTATTACGTTATAGCGTATAACGTTATGTAGCATTACGTTATAACGTATAACGTTATATAGTATTACGTTATAACGTATAACGTTATGTAGATATATGTTATAACGTATAGCATTATGTATCATTACGCTATAACGTATAACGATATGTAGATAAATGTTATAACGTATAACGTTATATGGTATTAGGATGTAACGTATAACGTTATGTAGCACTACGATATAACGTATAACGCTATTTAGATATATGTTATAACGTATAACGTTATGTAGTATTACGTTATAACATATAACGATATGTAGTATTACGATATAACGTATAACGTTATGTAGCATTACGTTAAAACGTATAACGTTATATAGTATTAC
>NW_025218837.1:0-1028 GCF_014825855.1 Bombus pyrosoma | reverse complement strand
AATATTACCCTATATCGTATAAAGCTATGTACTATTACGTTATAGCGTATAACGTTATGTAGTACTACGTTAAAGCGTATAACGTTATGTAGCGTTACGATATAACGAAAACTATATGTACTGTTACGATATAACGTATAACGGTATCTAGTATTACGATATAACGTATAATGTAATGTAGCATTACGATATAACGTATGACGTTATATAGTATTACGTTATAACGTATAATGTAATGTAGCATTACGATATAACGTATGACGTTATATAGTATTACGTTATAACGTATAACGTTATGTAGTGTTACGATATAACGTATAACGTTATATAGTATTACGATATAACGGATAACGTTATATGGTAATACGTTATAACGTATAACGATATGTAGTGTTACGATATAACGTTTACCGTTATGTAGCATTACGTTATAACGTATAATGTTGTGTAGCAGTACGATATAACGTATAACTTTGTATAGTATTACGTTATAACGTATAACGTTATGTAGTACTACGTTCCAACGTATAGCGTTATCTAGTGTTACGTTATAACGTATAACGTTATGTAACATTACGATATAACGTATAGCGATATGTGGTATTACGGTATAACGTATAACGTTATATAGTATTACGTTATAACGAATAACGTTATGTAGTGATACGTTATAACGTATAACGTTATATAGTATCACGATATAACGGATTACGTTATATGGTAATACGTTATAACGTATAACGATATGTAGTATTACGATATAACTTATAACGTTATGTACTATTACGACATAACGTATAACGTTATGCAGTATTACGATATAACGTAGATCGTTATATAATATTACCATATATCGTATAAAGCTATGTACTATTACGTTATAGCGTATAACGTTATGTAGTACTACGTTATAACGTATAAAGTTAGGTAGCGTTACGACATAACGAAAACGATATGTACTGTTACGATATATCGTATAACGATATCTAGTATTACGATATAACGTATAATATAATGTAGCATTACGA
>NW_025218836.1:0-1028 GCF_014825855.1 Bombus pyrosoma | reverse complement strand
AGTATTACGGTATAACGTATAACCTTATGTAGCATTAGGTTATAACGTATAACGTTATGTACTATTGTGTTATAACTTATAACGTTGTGTAGTATTACGATATAACGTATAACGTTATGTAGCATTAGGTTAGTACGTATAACGTTATGTACTATTATGTTATAACGTATAACGTTATGTACTATTACGCTCTAACGTATAATGTTATGTAGTATTACGTTATAACGTATAACGTTATATTGTAATACTTTATAACGTTTAACGTCATGTAGTATAACGTTATAACGTATGACATAGTGCAGTATTACTGTATAACGTATGACGTTGTGTGGCATTACGATATAACGTATAACGTTATGTAGCATTAGGTTATAATGTATAGCGTTATGTACTATTGAGTTATAACGTATAACATTATGTAGAATTACGATATAAGGTATAACGTTATGTAGCATTAGGTTATAACGCATAACGTTATGTACTATTACGCTCTAACGTATAATGTTATTTAGTATTTCGTTATAACGTTTAACGTTATATTGTAATACTTTATAACGTTTAACGTCATGTAGTATAACGTTATAACGTATGACATAATGTGGTATTACTGTATAACGTATGACGTTATGTGGCATTACGATATAACGTATAACGTTATGTAGGATTAGGTTATAACGCATAACGTTATATACTATTGTGTTATAACGTATAACGTTATGTAGTATTAAGATATAACGTATAACATTATGTAAAATTACGATACAACGTATAACGTTATGTACTATTATGTTATAACGTATAACGTTATGTACTATTACGCTCTAACGTGTAATGTTATGTAGTATTACGTTATAACGTATAACGTTATATAGTATAATGATATAACGTATAACGTTATGTAGTATAACGATATAACGTATAACGTTATGTAGTATTACGATATAACGTATAACGTTATGTAGCATTAGGTTATAACGTATAACGTTATGTAGCATTAGGTTATAACGTATAACGTTATGTACTATTAT
>NW_025218835.1:0-2178 GCF_014825855.1 Bombus pyrosoma | reverse complement strand
TATTACGATATTACGCATGACGATATGTAGTGTTACGATATAACGTATAACGTTATATAGTATTACGTTATAACGCATAATGTTATGTAGCATTACGATATAACTTATAACGTTATATAATATTACGTTATAACGTATAACGTTATGTAGTGTTACGATATGTCGTATAACGATATGTGGTATTATGATATAACGTATAACGTTATGTAGTATTTGGTTATAACGTGTAACGTTATGGAGCATTGCGATATGACGTATAACGATATGTAGCATGACGATATAACGTATAACGTTATATGGCAGTACTTTATAACGTGTAACGATATGTAGTATTACGATATAACTTATAACATTATGTACTATTACGACATAACGTATAACGTTATGTAGTATTACGATATAACGTATATCGTTATATAATATTACCATATAACGTATAAAGATATGTACTATTACGTTATAGCGTATAACGTTATGTAGTACTAAGTTATAACGTATAACGTTATGTAGCATTACGATATAACGAAAACGATATCTAGTATTACGATATAACGTAATATATAATTTAGCATTACGATATAACGTATAACGTTATATAGTATTTCGTTATAACGTATAACATTATATAGTATTAAGATATAACGGATAACGTTATATGGTAATATATTATAACGTATAAAGGTATGTAGTGTGACGATATAACGTATAACGATATGTGGTATTACGATATAACGTATAACGTTATCTAGTAGTACGATATAACGTATAACGTTATGTAGCATTACGATATAACGTATAACGATATCTAGTATTACGGTATAACGTATTATGTAATGTAGCATTACGATATAACGTATAACGTTATATAGTATTACGTTATAACGTATAACGTTATATAGTATTGCGATATAACGGATAACGTTATATGGTAATATATTATAACGTATAAAGGTATGTAGTATTACGATATAGCGTATAACGATATGTGGTATTACGATATAACGGATAACGTTATATGGTAATATATTATAACGTATAAAGGTATGTAGTATTACGATATAACGTATAACGATATGTGGTATTACGATATAACGTATAACGTTATATGGTAATACGTTCTAACGTATAACGATATGTAGTATTACGATATAACGTATAACGATATGTGGTATTATCATATAACGTATAACGTTATATGGTAATACGTTATAACGTATAACGATATGTAGTATTACGATATAACGTATAACGTTGTCTAGCATTACGATATAACGTATAACGTTATGTAGTTCTACGATGTAGCACATAACGGTATATAATAGTACGTTATAACGTATAACGTTATGTAGCATTACGATATAACGTATAACGTTATGTAGCATTACGATATAACGTATAACGTTATGTAGTTTTACGATATAGCATACAACGATATATAATAGTACGTTATATCGTATAACGTTATGTAGCATTACGATATAACGTATAACGTTATATAGTATTACGATATAACGGATAACGATATATGGTAATACGTTATAACGTCTAACGATATGTAGCATTACGATATAACGTATAACGATATGTGGTATTACGATATAACGGATAACGTTATATGGTAATACTTTATAACGTATTAAGATATGTAGTATTACGATATAACGTATAACGATATGTGGTATTACGATATAACGTATAACGTTATATGGTAATACGTTATAACGTATAACGATATGTAGTATTACGATATAACGTATAACGTTATCTAGCATTACGATATAACGTATAACGTTATGTAGTTTTACGATACAGCATGTAACGATATGTAATAATACGTTATAACGTATAACGTTATGTAGCATTACGATATAACGTATAACGTTATATAATATTACGTTATATCGTATAACGTTATGTAGCATTACGATATAACGTATAACGATATGTAGCATTGCGATATGACGTATAACGTTATATGATATTACGATATTACGCATAACGATATGTAGTGTTACGATATAACATATAACGATATGTGGCATTACGATATGACGTATAGCGTTATATGGTATTGCGATATTACGCATAACGATATGTAGTGTTACGATATAACGTATGACGTTATATAGTATTACGTTATAACGTATAACGTTATGTAGTGTTACGTTATAACGTATA
>NW_025218834.1:0-1028 GCF_014825855.1 Bombus pyrosoma | reverse complement strand
TAACGTTACACGTTATATCATAATACTACTTAATGTTATACTCTATAATGTAATACCACATATCGTTATACGTTATATCGTAATACCATATAACGTTATACGTTATATCATAATACTACTTAACGTTATACTCTATAATGTAATACCACATATCGTTATACGTTATATCGTAATACCATATAACGTTATACGTTATATCGTAATAACATATAACGTTATACGTTATACCATAATACTATATAACGTTATACGTTATATCATAATACTATATAACGCTATAAGTTATATCATAATACTATACAACGTTATACGTTATAACGTAATACCATATAACGTTATACGTTATACCATAATACTATATAACGTTATACTATATCATAATACTATATAACGTTATACGTTATAACGTAATAACATATAACGTTATTGATTACAATGTAATACCACATATCGTTATACGTTATATCGTAATATCATATAACGTTATACGTTATATCGTAATACTATATAACCTTATACGTTATATCATGATACTATATAACGTTATACGTTATATCATAATACTATATAACGTTATACGTTATTACGTAATATCACATATCGTTATACGTTTTATCGTAATACCATATAACGTTATAAGTTATATCGTAATACTATATAACGTTATTCGTTATATCGTAATACTACATAACGTTATACGTTATATCGTAATATCATATAACGTTATACGTTATATCATAATACTACTTAACGTTATACTTTATAATGTAATACCACATATCGTTATACGTTATATCGTAATACCATATAACGTTATACGTTATATCGCAATACTATATAACGTTATACGTTATATCATAATACTATATAACGTTGTACGTTATAACGCATATAATACCACATATCGTTATACGTTTTATCGTAAAACCATATAACGTTATACGTTATATCGTAATACCATATAACGTTATACGTTATACCATAATACTATATAACGTTATACTATATATCATAATACTATATAACGT
>NW_025218833.1:0-1028 GCF_014825855.1 Bombus pyrosoma | reverse complement strand
TTATAACGTAATACTCTATAACGTTATACGTTATAACGTAATGCTACATAACGTTATACGTTATAACGTAATACTATATAACGTTATACGTTATAACGTAATGCTACATAACGTAATACGTTATATCGTAATACTACATATCGTTATATGTTATAACGTAATACTACATAACGTTATACGTTATAACATATATCTACATGGCGTTATACGTTATAACGTAATGCTACATAACGTTATACGCTACAACGTAATACTACATGACGTTATACGTTATATCGTAATATGACGCAACGTTATACGTTATAACGTAATACTACATAACGTTATACGTTATAACGTAATACTACACAACATTGTACGTTATATCGTAATACTACATATCGTTATATCTTATAACGTAATACTACATACCGTTATACGTTGTATCGTAACACTATATAACGTTATACGTTATAACATATATCTACATAACGTTATACGTTATAACGTAAAGCTACATAACGTTGTACCTTACATCCTAATATCACATAACGTTATACGTTATAACGCAATACTATATAACGTTATACGTTATAACGTAGTGCTACATAACGTTATACGATATAACATTTATCTACATATCGTTATACGTTATAGCGTAGTGATACATAACGTTATACGTTATTCCATATATCTACATAACGTTATACGTTATAACGTAATGCTACATAACGTTTTACGTTATAACAAATATCTACATAACGATATACGTTATAACGTAATGCTACATAACCTTATACGTTATAACATATATATACATAGCGTTATACGTTATAACATATATCTACATAACGTTATACGTTTTCACGTCAAGCTACATAACGTTGTACGTTACATCCTAATACCGTATAACGTTATACGTTATAACGTAATACTATATAACGTTATACGTTATAACGTAATGCTACATAACGTTATACGTTATAACATATATATACATAGCGTTATACGTTATAACGTAATGCTACATAACGTTATACGTTACATCC
>NW_025218832.1:0-1028 GCF_014825855.1 Bombus pyrosoma | reverse complement strand
TAACGTTATATAGTATTACGTTATAACGTATAACGTTATATGGTATTATGATGGTACATATAACGTTATGTAGCATTACGTTATAACGTATAACGCTATGTAGATATATGTTATAACGTATAACGTTATGTAGCATTGCGATATAACGTATAACGTTATGTAGAATTACGTTATAACATATAACGATATGTAGTATTACGATATAACGTATAACGTTACGTAGCATTACGTTATAACGTATAACGTTATATGGTATTACGTTATAACATATAACGATATGTAGTATTACGATACAACGTATATCGTTATGTAGTATTACGTTATAACATATAACGATATGTAGCATTACGATATAACGTATAACGTTATGTAGCATTACGTTATAACGTATAACGTTATATAGTATTACGTTATAACGTATAACGTTATATGGTACTAGGATATAACGTATAACGTTATGTAGCATTACGTTATAACGTATAACGCGATGTAGATATATGTTATAACGTATAACGTTATGTAGCATTACGATATAACGTATAACATTATGTAGCATTACATTATAACGTATAACGCTATGTAGATATATGTTATAACGTATAACGTTATGTAGCAATACGATATAACGTATAACGTTATGTAGCATTACGTTATAACGTATAACGTTATATAGTATTACGTTATAACGTATAACGTTATATGGTACTAGGATATAACGTATAACGTTATGTAGCATTACGTTATAACGTATAACGCTATGTAGATATATGTTATAACGTATAACGTTATGTAGCATTACGTTATAACGTATAACGTTATGTAGGTATATGTTATAACGTATAACGTTATATAGTATTACGTTATAACGTATAACGTTATATGGTATTATGATGGAACATATAACGTTATGTAGCAATACGTTATAACGTATAACGCTATGTAGATATATGTTATAACGTATAACGTTATGCAGCATTGCGATATAACGTATAACGTTATGTAGAATTACGTTATAACATATAACGATA
>NW_025218831.1:0-1028 GCF_014825855.1 Bombus pyrosoma | reverse complement strand
AACACCACATAACGTTATTCGTTATATCGAAATACCACATATCGTTATACATTATAACGTAATACTATATAACGTTAAACGTCATATCGTAATACCACATAACGTTATACGTTATATCGTAATACCACGTAACGTTATACGTTATAACGTAATACTACATAACGTTATACGTCATATCGTAACACCACATAACGTTATACGTCATATCGTAGTACCACATAACGTTATACGTTATATCGTATTGCTATATGACGTTATACGTTATATGGTAATACCACATAAAGTTATACGTTATATCGTAATACTATATAACGGTATACGTCACATCGTAACACCCCATAACGTTATACGTTATATCGTATTGCTATATGACGTTATACGTTATATGGTAATAGCACATAACGTTTTACGTTATATCGTAGTACTATATAACGGCATACGTCATATCGTAACACCCCATAACGTTATACGTTATATCGTATTGCTATATGACGTTATACGTCATATCCTAATACTGCATTACGTTATGCGTCTTATCGTAATACCACATAACGTTATACGTCATATCGTAATACCACATAACGTTATACGTTATAACGTAACACTGTATAACGTTATACGTCATATCGTAACAACACATAACGTTATACGTTATATCGTAATACCACATATCGTTATACATTATAACGTAATAGTATATAACGTTATACGTCATATCGTAACACCGCATAACGTTATTCGTTATATCGTTGTACCACATAACGTTATACGTTATAACGTAATACTACATAACGTTATACGTCATATCGTAACACCACAGAATGTTATTCGTTATAACGTAATACTATATAACGTTATACGTCATATCGTATCACCACATATGATTATACGTTATATCGTAATACCACATATCGTTATACATTATAACGTAATGCTATATAACGTTATACGTTATATCGTAATACCACATATCGTTATACATTATAACGTAATACTACGTAACGTTATACGTCATATCGTAACACCAC
>NW_025218830.1:0-1029 GCF_014825855.1 Bombus pyrosoma | reverse complement strand
AGTAATACTGTATAACGTTATACGTTATAACGTAATGCTATAAAACGTTATACGTTATATCGTAAAGCTATATAACGTTATACGTTATTTCGTAATGCTACATAGCGTTATACGTTATACCGTAATACTACATAACGTTACACATTATTACGTAATACTACATAACGTTATACGTTATATCGTAAGGCTATATAACGTTGTACGTTATATCATAATGCTATATAACGTTATATGTTATATCGTAATGCTACATAACGTTATACGTTATATCGTAATGCTACATAACGTTTTACGTTATAACGTAATACTATAGAACGTTATACGTTATGAAGTAATACTATATAACGTTATACGTTATATCGTAAGTCTATATAACGTTATACGTTATATCATAATGCTACATAACGTTATACGTTATGAAGTAATACTGTATAACGTTATACGTTATAACGTAATGCTATAAAACGTTATACGTTATATCGTAAAGCTATATAACGTTATACGTTATTTCGTAATGCTATATAACGTTATATGTTATATCGTAATGCTACATAACGTTATACGTTATATCGTAATGCTACATAACGTTATACGTTATAACGTAATACTATAGAACGTTATACGTTATATCGTAATGCTATATAACGTTATACGTTATAACGTAGTGCAATATAACGTTATACGTTATATCGTGATGCTACATAGCGTTATACGTTATACCGTAATACTACATAACGTTACACGTTACAACGTAATGCTATATAACGTTATATGTTATATCGTAATGCTACATAACGTTATACGTTATATCGTAATGCTACATAACGTTTTACGTTATAACGTAATACTATAGAACGTTATACGTTATGAAGTAATACTATATAACGTTATACGTTACAACGTAATGCTATATAACGTTATATGTTATATCGTAATGCTACATAACGTTATACGTTATATCGTAATGCTACATAACGTTATACGTTATAACGTAATACTATAGAACGTTATACGTTATATCGTAATGCT
>NW_025218829.1:0-1029 GCF_014825855.1 Bombus pyrosoma | reverse complement strand
AACGTTATACGTTATAATGTAATACTACATAACGTAATACGTTATATCGTAATACCACATAACGTTATACGTTATAACGTAATGCTATATAACGTTATACGTTATAACGTAATGCTACATAACGTTATACGTTGTAAGCTAATAGTATATAACGTTATACGTTATAAAGTAATGCTACATAACGTAATACGTTATATCGCAATACCACATAACGTTATACGTTATAACGTAATGCTATATAACGTTATACGTTATAATATAATACTACATAACGTAATACGTTATATCGTAATACCACATAACGTTATACGTTATAACGTAATGCTATATAACGTTATTCGTTATAACGTAATGCTACATAACGTTATACGTTATATGCTAATAGTATGTAACGTTATACGTTATAATGTAATACTACATAACGTAATACGTTACATCGTATTACCACATAACGTTATACGTTATAACGTAATGCTATATAACGTTATACGTTATAACATAATACTACATAACGTAATACGTTATATCGTAATACCACATAACGTTATACGTTATAACGTAATGCTATATAACGTAATACGTTATAATGTAATACTACATAACGTAATACGTTATATCGTAATATCACATACCGTTATACGTTATATTGTAATGCTACATAACGTTATACGTTATAACGTAATACTATATAATGTTATACGTCATAAGCTAATAGTATATAACGTTATACGTTATAAAGTAATACGATATGTCGTAATACCACATTACGTTATACGTTATAACGTAATACCATATAACGTTATAAGTTATAAGCTAATAGTATATAGCGTCATACGTTATAATGTAATACTATATAACGTTATACGTTATAAGCTAATAGTATATCTCGTTATGCGTTATAATGTAAAACTACATAACGTAATATGTTATATCCTAGAAACACATAACGTTATACGTTATAACGTAATGCTATATAACGTTATACGCTATAACGTAATACCACATAACGTTATACGTTATAAGATAATA
>NW_025218828.1:0-1029 GCF_014825855.1 Bombus pyrosoma | reverse complement strand
AGTACTATATAACGTTATACGTTATAACGTAATACTATATAGCAGTATACGTTGTAACGTAACACTACATAATGTTATACGTTATAACGTAATGCTACAAAACGTTATACGTTATAACGTAATACTAGCTGACATTAGACGTTATAACGTATTACCACATAAATGTATACGTTATAACGTAGTACTATATAACGTTATACCTTGAAACGTAATACAACATAACGTTATTCTTTATACGTAATTCTATATAACGTTATACGTTCTAACGTAATACTACATAACGTTATAAGTCATACAGTAATATTCCATAACGATATAGGGTATATCGTAATACTATATAACGTTATACGTTAAAACGTAATACTATTTAACGTTATACTTTGTAACCCAACACTACGTAAAGTTATACGTTATAACGTAATACTACATAACGTTATACGTTATAACGTATTACTACCTATCGTTATACGTTATATCATTACTCTACGTAACATTATACGTTATAACATAATACTACATAACGATATACGTTGTAACGTAACAATACATAACGTTATGCATTGTAACGTAATACTAAATAACGTTATACGTTATAACGTAAGACTACATAACGTTATGCGTTATAACGTATTACTACCTATCGTTATACGTCATATCATTACTCTACGTAACATTATACGTTATAACATAATACTACATAACGATATACGTTGTAACGTAACACTACATAACGTTATACATTATAACGTAATACTACATAACGTAATACGTTATAACGTAATACTACATAGCGTTTTACGTTATACCGTAATAGTACATTTCGTTATACGCTATAATATATTACTATATAACGTTATACGTTATATCGTAATACTATATAACGTTAAACGATAAAATGTTATAATTTTTGACGTTATTCGTCATATCGTAATGCTACATAACGTTATACGTTATAACGAAATACTACATAACGTTATACGTAATAACGTAATCCTATATAACGTTATATGTTGTAACGTAATATTACAT
>NW_025218827.1:0-1029 GCF_014825855.1 Bombus pyrosoma | reverse complement strand
AACGTTATACGTTATAACGAGTTACCATATACCGTTATACGTTATATCGTAATACTATATAGCGTCATACGTTGTAACGGAATGCTACATAACGTTCTGCGTTATATCGTAAGACTATATAGCGTCATACGTTGTTACGTAATGCTACAATTCGTTATACGTTATATCGTAAGACTATATAGCGTCATACGTTGTAACGGAATGCTACATAACGTTATACGTTATGTCGTAATGCTACATAACATTATACGTTATATCGTAACACTATATAACGTTATACGTTGTAACGTAGTACTACATAACGTTATACGTTATATCGTAACACTACATATCGTTATACGTTATATCGTGATGCTACATAACGTTATACGTTATGTCGTAATACCACATATCGTTATACGTTATAACGTAATGCTACAAAACGTTATACGATATGTCGTAGTGCCACATAACGTTATACGTTATATCGTAATACTATATAGCGTCATACGTTGTAACGTAATACATAACGTTATACATAACGTTACACGTGATATCGTAATACTAAATAGCGTCATACGTTGTATCGTAATGCTGCATAACGTTATACGTTTTATCGTAATGCTACATAACTTTATACGTTATATCGTGACACTACATATCGTTATACGTTATATCGTAATGCTACATAACGTTGTACGTTATAACGAGTTACCATATAACGTTATACGTTATATCGTAATGCTACATAACGCTATACCTTGTATCGTAATTCCATATATCGTTATACGTTATATCGTAATACTACATAGTGTTATACGTTATATCATTATACCATATATAGTTATACGTTATAACGTAGTACCATATAGCGTTATACGTTATATCGTAGTGCTACATAACGTTATGCGTTATATCGTAATACCATATATCGTTACACGTTATAACGGAATGCTACATAACGTTATACGTTATGTCGTAATGCTACATAACATTATACGTTATATCGTAATACTATATAACGTTATACGTTGTAACGTAGTACTACAT
>NW_025218826.1:0-1029 GCF_014825855.1 Bombus pyrosoma | reverse complement strand
TACGTTATAGCGTATAACGTTATGTAGCATTACGTTATAACGTATAACGCTATGTAGATATATGTCATAACGTATAACGTTATGTAGCATTACGTTATAACATATAACGTTATGTAGCATTACGTTATAACGTATAACGCTATGTAGATATATGTTATAACGTATAAGTTTATGTAGCATTACGTTATAACGTATAACGTTGTGTAGATATATGTTATTACGTATAACGCTATGTAGTATTACGATATAAGATATAACGTTATGTAACATTACGTTATAACGTATAACGTTATGTAATATTACGATATAACGTATAACGTCATGTAGTAATACGTTATAGCGTATAACGTTACGTAGCATTACGTCATAACGTATAACGCTATGTAGATATATGTTATAACGTATAAGGTTATGTAGCATTACGTTATAACGTATAACGTTGTGTAGATATATGTTATTACGTATAACGTTATGTAGTATTACGATATAACATATAACGTTATGTAACAATACGTTATAACATATAACGTTATGTAGCATTACGTTATAACGTATAACGCTATGTAGATATATGTTATAACGTATAACGTTATGTAGATATATGTTATAACGTATGGCGTTATGTAGTATTACGATATAACGTATAACATTATGTAGCATTACGTGATAACGTATAACGTTATGTAGATATATGTTATACCGTATGGCGTTATGTAGATATATGTTATAGCGTATGGCGTTATGTAGTATTACGATATAACGTATAACGTTATGTAGCATTACGTTATAACATATAACGTTATGTAGATATATGTTATAACGTATAACGCTATGTAGCATTACGTTATAACGTATAACGTTATGAAGATATATGTTATAACGTATAACGTTATGTAGCATTACGTTATAACGTATAACGTTATATAATATTACGATATAACGTATAACGTTATGTAGCATTACGTTATAACATATAACGTTATGTAGATATATGTTATAACGTATAACGTAATGTAGCATTACGTTATA
>NW_025218825.1:0-1029 GCF_014825855.1 Bombus pyrosoma | reverse complement strand
TAACGTATAACGTTATGTAGCATTACGATATAACGTATAACGTTATGTAGTATTTCGTTATAAATTATGTCGATATGTAGTAATACGTTATGACGTATAACGTTATGTAGTAATACGTTATAACGTATAACGTTATGTAGCATTACGATATAACGTATAACGATGTGTAGCATTACGATATAGCGTATAACGTTATGTAGTGTTACGATATAACGTATAACGTTATGTAGCATTATGATATAACGTATAACGTTATGTATCATTACGATATAGCGTATAACGTTATGTAGCATTACGATATAACGTATAACGTTATGTATCATTACGATATAACGTACAACGTTATGTATCATTACGATATAACGTATAACGTTATGTAGTAATACGTTATGACGTATAACATTATATAGTATTACGATATACCGTATACCGTTATGTGATATTACGTTATAACGTACAACATTATATAGTATTACGATATAACGTATAACTTTATGTGATATTACGTTATAACGTATAACGTTATGTAGCATTACGATATAACGTATAACGTTATGTAGCATTACGATATAACGAATAACGTTATGTAGCGTTACGATATAACGTATAACGATATGTAGCATTACGATATAGCGTATAACGTTGTGTAGTATTACGATATAACGTATAACGTTATGTACCACTACAATATAACGTATAACGATATGTAGCATTACGATATAACGTATTACGTTATGTAGTATTACGATATAACGTATAACGTTATGTAGCATTACGATATAGCGTATAACGTTATGTAGTATTACGATATAACGTATAATGTAATGTAGCATTACGATATAACGTATAACGTTATGTATCATTACGATATAACGTATAACGTTATGTATCATTACGATATAACGTATAACGTTATGTAGCATTATGATATAACGTATAACGTTATGTATCATTACGATATAACGTATAACGATATGTAGTAATACGTTATGACGTATAACCTAATGTAGCATTACGATACAACGTATA
>NW_025218824.1:0-2179 GCF_014825855.1 Bombus pyrosoma | reverse complement strand
TGTAGTATTGCGATATAACGTATAACGTTATGTAGTTTTTCGATATAACGTATAACGTTATGTAGTATTAAGTTATAACGTATAGCGTTATGTAGCTTTACGATATAGCGTATAATGTTATGTAGTATTACGATATAACATATAACGTTATGTAGCATTACGGTATAACGTATAACGTTATGTATCATTACCTTATAACGTATAACGTCATATGGTAATACGTTATAACGTATTACGTTATGTAGTATTACGATATAACGTATAACGTTATGTAGTATTACGTTATAACGTATAACGTTATGCAGCTTTACGAAATAACGTATCACGTTATGTAGCATTACGTTAAAACGTATAACGTTATGTAGCATTACGCAATAACGTATAACGTTTTGTAACTTTACGTTATAACGTATAACGTTATATGCTAATACGTTATAACGTACAACGATATGTAGCATTACGATATAACGTATACCGTTATGTAGCATTACCTTATAACGTATAACGTTATGTAGCATTACGTTATAACGTATAACGTTATGTAGTATTACGTTATAACGTATAACATTATGTAGTATTTCGTTATAACGTATAACGTTATATGGTAACACGTTATAACGTACAACGTTATGTAGCATCACGACATCACGTATAACGTTATGTATCATTACCTTATAACGTATAACGTTATATGGTAATACGTTATAACGTATAACGTTATGTAGCTTTACGTTAGAACGTATAACGTTATGTAGAATTACGTTATAACGTATAACGTCATGTAGCTTTACGATATAACATATAACGTTATGTAGCATTACGATATAACGTATAACGTTATGTAGTATTACGTTATAACGTATATCGTTATGTAGTATTACGTTATAACGTATAACGCTACGATGCTTTACGATATAACGTATAACGTAATGTAGCATTACGTTAGAACGTATAACGATATGTAGCATTACGATATAACGTATACCGTTATGTAGCATTACGATATAATGTATAACGTTATGTAGCATTACGTCAGAACGTATAACGTTATGTAGCATTACGATATAAGGTATACCGTTATGTAGCATTACGATGTAATGTATAACGTTATGTAGCATTACGTTATAACGTTTAACGTTATGTAGTATTACGATATAACGTATAACGTTATGTAGCTTTACGATATAACGTATAACGTTATGTAGTATTGCGTTATAACATATAACGTTAAGTAGCTTTACGATGTAACGTATAACGTTATGTAGTATTACGGTATAACCTATAACGTTATGTAGTATTAAGTTATAACGTATAACGTTATAAGGTAATACATTATAACGTATTACGTTGTGTAGTATTACGATATAACGTATAACGTTATGTAGCATTTCGTTATATTGTATAACGTTATTTAGCTTTACGTTATGACGTATAAAGTTATATGGTAGTACGTTATAACGTATAACGTTACGTAGCATTACGATAGAACGTATAACGTTATGTAGTATTACGTTATAACGTATAACGTTATGCAGCTTTACGATATAACGTATCACGTTATGTATCATTACGATATAACGTATAACGTTATGTAGTATTACGTTATAACGTATATCGTTATGTAGTATTGCGATATAACGTATAACGTTATGTAGTTTTTCGATATAACGTATAACGTTATGTAGTATTACGATATAGCGTATAACGATATGTAGTATTGGGATATAACGTATAACGTTATGTAGTATTGCGTTATAATATATAACGTTAAGTAGCTTTACGATGTAACGTATAACGTTATGTAGTATTACGGTATAACGTATACCGTTATGTAGTATTACGTTATAACGTATAACGCTACGATGCTTTACGATATAACGTATAACGTAATGTAGCATTACGTTAGAACGTATAACGTTATGTATCATTACGATATAACGTATAACGGTATGTAGTATTACGTTATAACGTATATCGTTATGTAGTATTACGATATAACGTATAACGTTATGTAGCTTTACGATATAACGTATAACGTTATGTAGTATTACGATATAGCGTATAACGACATGTGGTATTGGGATATAACGTATAACGTTATATAGTATTGCGTTATAATATATAACGTTAAGTAGCTTTACGATGTAACGTATAACGTTATGTAGTATTACGGTATAAC
>NW_025218823.1:0-1029 GCF_014825855.1 Bombus pyrosoma | reverse complement strand
GTTATAACGTAATACTATATAACGTTATACGTTATATCGTAATGCTACATAACATTATACGTTATATCGTAATACTACATATCGTTATACGTTATATCGTAACAGCACATATCGTTTTCGTTATATCGTAATGCTACAAAACGTTATTCGTTGTAACGTAGTACTACATAACGTTATACGCTATATCGTAATACGACATGCCGTTATACGTTATAACGTATTACCATATAACGTTATGCGTTATATCGTAATACTATATAACGTTATACGTTATAACGTAATACTATATAACGTTACTCGTTGTATCGTAACACTAAATAACGTTACACGTTATAACGTAATACTATATAACGTTATACGTTATATCGCAATACTAGATATCGTTATACGTTATATCGCAACAGTACATATCGTTTTCGTTATATCGTAACGCTACATATCGTTATGCGTTATAACGTAATACTATATATCGTTATACGTTATATCGTAATACGACATACCGTTATACGTTATAACGTGTTACCATTTAACGTTATGCGTTATATCGTAATACTATATAACGTTATACGTTATAACGTAATACTATACAACGTTACTCGTTGTATCGTAATGCTACATTACATTATACGTTATATCGTAATACTAGATATCGTTATACGTTATATCGTAATGCTACATAACGTTATACGTTATAACGTATTATTACATGTCGTTATATGCTATATCGTAATGCCACATAACGTTATACTTTATATCGTAATACTGTATAGCGTTACACGATATAATGTATTACCATATAACGTTATACGTTATATCGTAATACTACATATCGTTATACGTTATTTCGTAATACTACATATCGTTAGACGTTATAACGTATTACCATATAACGTTATCCGTTATATCGTAATACTATATAACGTTATACGTTATATCGTAATGCTACATAACATTATACGTTATATCGTAATACTACACTTCGTTATACGTCATATCGCAACAGTACATATCGTTTTCGTTATATCGCAA
>NW_025218822.1:0-1029 GCF_014825855.1 Bombus pyrosoma | reverse complement strand
TACATAACGATATACGGTATAACGTAATGCTACATAACGTTATACGTTATAACGTATTACCATATAACGTTATACGTTATAACGTATTACCATATAACGTTATACGTTATAACGTAAAGCTACATAACGTTATATGTTATAACGTAATGCTACATAGCGTTATACGTTATAACGTATTACCATATAACGTTATACGTTACAACGAAATTCTACATAGCGTTATACGTTATATAGTTGTACTACATAAGGTTATACGATATAACGTAATGCTACATAACGTTATACGTTATATCGTAATGCTACATAACGTTATACGTTATAACGTAAAGCTACATAACGTTATACGTTATAACGTAATGCTACATAACGTTATACGTTATAACGTATTACCATATAACGTTATACGTTATAACGTAATACTACACAACGTTATACGTCATAACGTAATGCTACATATGGTTATACGTTATAACGTATTGCCATATAACGTTACACGTTATAACGTAATACTACACAACGTTATACGTTACAACGTAATACTACATAACGTTATACGTTATATCGTAACGCTACAGAACCTTATACGCTATAAGGTAATGATACATAACGTTATACGTTACAACGTAATGCTACATAACGTTATACGTTATATCGTAACGCTGCAGAACCTTATACGTTATAAGGTAATGATACATAACGATATACGTTATAACCTAATACTACATAACGTTATACGTTATATCGCAATACTACATAAGGTTATACGTTATAACGTAATGCTACATAACGTTATACGTTATATCGTAATGCTACATAACGTTATACGTTGTAACGTAAAGCTACATAACGTTATACGTTATAACGTAATGCTACATAACGTTATACGTTATAACGTTATGCTACATAACGTTATACGCTATAACGTAATGCTACATAACGTTATACGTTATAACGTTATACTACATAAGGTTATACGTTATAACGTAATGCTACATAACGTTATACGTTATAACGTTATACTACATAACG
>NW_025218821.1:0-1029 GCF_014825855.1 Bombus pyrosoma | reverse complement strand
TAACGTCATACGTTATATCGTAATACTATATGACGTTATACGTTATATCATAATACTATATGACGTTATACGTTATATCGTAATACCATATAACGTTATACTATATATCATAATACAATATAACGTTATACGTTATATCGTAATACTATATAACGTTATACGTTATATCATAATACTATATAACGTTATACGTTATATCGTAATACTATATAACGTTATACGTTGTATCGTAATACTATATAACGTTATACGTTATATCGCAATACGATATATCGTTTTACGTTATATCATAATACAATATAACGTTATACGTTAAAACGTAATACTATATAACGTTATACGTTATATCGTAATACTATATAACGTTATACGTTATATCATAATACTATATATCGTTATACGTTATATCGTAATACAATATAACGTTATACTATATATAATAATACAATATAACGTTATACGTTATATCGTAATACTATATAACGTTATACTATATATCATAATACTATATAGCGTTATACGTTATATCATAATACTATATAACGTTATACGTAATATCGTAATATCATATAAGGTTATACGTTATATCATAATACTATATAACGTTATACGTTATATCGTAACACCATATAACGTTATACGTTGTATCATAACACTATATAACGTTATACGTTATATCATAATACTATATAACGTTATACTATATATCATAATACTATATAACGTTATACGTTATATCGTAACACCATATAACGTTATACTATATATCATAATACTATATAACGTTATACGTTATATCGTAATACCATATAACGTTATACGTTATATCGTAATACTATATAACGTTATACGTTATATCGTAATACAATATAACGTTATACTATATATCATAATACAATATAACGTTATACGTTATATCGTAATACTATATAACGTTATACGTTGTATCGTAACACCACATATCGTTATACGTTATATCGTAATACTATATAACGTTATACGTTATATCGTAACACCATATAACGTTAT
>NW_025218820.1:0-1030 GCF_014825855.1 Bombus pyrosoma | reverse complement strand
AACGTATAACGTTATGTAGTATTACGATATAAGGTATAACGTTATAGAGTATTACGATATAACGTGTAACGTTATGTGGTATTAGGATATCAAGTATAACATTACACAGTATTACGTTATAATGTATAACGTTATGTGGGATTACGATATGACGTATAACGTAATGTGGTATTAGCATATAACGTATAACGTCATATAAGAATACGATATAACGTATAACGTTATGTGGTATTACGATATAAGGTATAACGTTATGTGGGATTACGATATGACATATAACGTAATGTAGTATCAGGATATAACGTATAACGCCATATAGCAATGCGATATAACGTATAACGTTATGTGGTATTACGATATATCGTTTAGGCTTGTATAGTATTACGCTATAGCGTATAACGTTATATAGTATTATGTTATCACGTATAACGTTATGTAGTACTGCGATATGACGTATAACAATACGTAGTATTACGATATAAGGTATAACGTACTGTAGTATTAGGATAAAACGTATATCGTTATATAGCAATACGATATAGCGTATAACGTTATGAGGTGCTACGATATGACGTATAACGTTATGTGGTATTACGATCTAACGTATAACATTATGAAGTGTTACGATATGACGTATAACGTTATGTGGTATTACGATCTAACGTATAACGTTATGTGGTATTACGATATGACGTATAACAATATGTAGTATTACGATATAAGATATAACGTAATGTAGTATGAGGATAAAACGTATAACGTCATATAACAATACGATATAGCGTATAACGTTATGAGGTGTTACGATATGACGTATAACGTTATGTGGTATTTCGATCTAACGTATAACGTTATGTGGTATTACGATATGACGTATAACAATATGTAGTATTACGATAAAAGGTATAACGTAATGTAGTATTAGGATAAAACGTTTATCGCCATATAGCAATACGATATAACGTATAACGTTATGTGGTATTACGATATAATGTATAACGTTATGTAGTACTGCGATATGACGTATAAC
>NW_025218819.1:0-1030 GCF_014825855.1 Bombus pyrosoma | reverse complement strand
ACACGTTATAAAGTAATACTTCATAACGTTATACGATATAACGTAATACTACGTAACGTTATACGTTATAACCTAATACTACTGAACGTTATACGTTATTACCTACTACCAGATAACGATATACGTTATAACGTAATACTTCATAACGTTATACGATATAACGTAAAACTACATAACGTTATACGTTATAACGCATTACTACTGAACGATATACGTTATAACGTATTACCATATAATGATATACGTTATAACGTAATACTACGCAACGTTATAAGTTATAACGTAATACTACTGAACATTATACGTTATAACGTATTACGATATAACGATACACGTTCTAAAGTAATACTACTGACCGCTATACGTTATATCGTATTACAATATAACGATATACGTTATAACTCAATACTATATAACGTTATAAGTTATAACGTAACACTATATATCGTTATACGCTATAACGTAATACTACATAGCGTTATACGTTATAACGTAATAGTATAGAACGCTATATGTTTTAACGTAGTACTGCATAACGCTATACGTTATAACGTAATACTACTGAACGTTATACGTTATAACGTACTACCACATAACGATATACGTTATAACGTAGTAGTATATAACGTTATACGTTTTAACGTACTACCACATAACGATATACGTTATAACGTAATACTTCATAACGTTATACGATATAACGTAATACGACAAAACGTTATACGTTATAACGTAATATTACTGAACATTATACGTTATAACGTACTACGACATAACGATATACGTTATAACGTAATACTTCATAACGTTATACGATATAACGTAATACTGCATAACGTTATACGTTATAACGTAATACTACTGAACGTTATACGTTATAACGTATTACGATATAACGATACACGTTATAGAGTAGTACTACATAACGTTATACGATATAACGTAATACTACGTAACGTTATACGTTATAACCTAATACTACTGAACGTTATACGTTATAACGTACTACGACATAACGTTATACGTTTTA
>NW_025218818.1:0-1030 GCF_014825855.1 Bombus pyrosoma | reverse complement strand
AACGTATAACGTTATGTGGTATTACGATATGACGTATAACGTAATGTGGTATTACTCTGTAACGTATAACGACATGCAGTATTACGATATAACGTATAACGTTATGTGGTAATGCGATATAAGGTTTAACGACATGCGGTATTACGATATAACGTATAACGTTATGTGGTAATACGATATAAGGTATAACGTTATATAGCATTACGATCTAACGTATAACGATATGCGGGATTACGATATGACGTATAAGGTTATATAGTATTACTTTAAAACGTATAACGTTATGTGGTATTACTATATGACGTATAACGTAATGTAGTATTAGGATGTAGCGTATAACGTCATATAGCAATACGATATAACGTATAACGTCAGACAGCAATACGATATAACGTATAACGTTATGTGGCGTTACGATATGACGTATAACGTTATATAGTGTTATGTTATATTGTATAACGCTACGTGGTAGTATGAAATAAGGTATAACGTTATGTGTTGATACGTTATAACGTATAACGTTATGTGGTACTACGATATAACGCATAACGTTATGTGGTGTTACGATATGACGTATAAAGTTATACAGTATTACGTTAAAACGCATAACGTTATGTGGTATTACGATATGAAGTATAACGTAATGTAGTATTAGGATATAGCGTATAACCTCATATAGCAATACGATATAACGTATAACGTTATGTGGTGTTACGAAATGATGTATAACGTTATATAGTATTACGTTATAACGTATAACGTTATGTGGTATTACAATATAGCGTATGACGTTATGTGGTATTACGATATAACGTATGGCGTTATGTGGTATTACGATATGACGTATAAGGTTATATAGTATTACGATATAACGTATAACGTTATGTGGTGTTACGAAATGATGTATAACGTTATGTAGTATTACGTTATAACGTATAACGTTATGTGGTATTACGATATAACGTATGGCGTTATGTGGTATTACGATATGACGTATAACGTAATGTAGTATTAGGATGTAGCGTATAAC
>NW_025218817.1:0-1030 GCF_014825855.1 Bombus pyrosoma | reverse complement strand
AAAACGATATATAGTATTGCGATATAACGTATAACGTTATATAGTATTACGATATAACGTACAACGTTATATGGTGTTACGATATAACGTACAACGTTATATAGTATTCCGATACAACGTATAACGTTATATAATATTACGATATAACGTATAACGTTATATAGTATTATGATATATAGTATAACGTTATATGGTATTACGATAAAACATATAACGTTATATAGAATTAGAATATAATGTATCACGTTATATAGTACTACGATATAACGTGTAACGTTATATAGTATTAGGATATATAGTATAACGTTATATGGTATTACGATATAACGTACAACGTTATATAGTATTACGATATAACGTATAACGTTATATAGTATTATGATATATAGTATAACGTTATATGGTATAACGATAAAACGTATAACGTTATATAGAATTAGAATATAATGTATCACGTTATATAGTACTACGATATAACGTGTAACGTTATATAGTATTGGGATATATAGTATAACGTTATATGGTGTTACGATATAACGTACAACGTTATATGGTATTACGATATAACCTATAACGTTATATTGTATTAGGATATAACGTATAACGTTAAATGGTATTATGATATAACGTACAACGTTATAAAGTGATACGATATAACGTATAACGTTATATAGTGTTACGATATAACGTAAAACGTTATATAATATTACGATATAACGTATATCGTTATATAGTATTAGAATATAACGCATAACGTTATATAGTATTACGATATAACGCATAACGTTATATTGTGCTATGATATAACGTATAACGTTATATAGTATTACGATATAACGTATAAGGTTACATTGTATTACGATATAACGTATAACGTTATATGGTCTAACGATATAACGTATAACGATATGTGGTATTAGGATATAACGTATAGCGATATGTGGTATTACGTTTTAACGTATAACGTTATATTGTATTATGATATAACGTAAAACGATATATAGTATTGCGATATAACGTATAACGTTAT
>NW_025218816.1:0-1030 GCF_014825855.1 Bombus pyrosoma | reverse complement strand
GATATAACGTATAACGTCATATAGCAATACGATATAACGTATAACGTTATGTGGTATTACGATATAACGTATAACGTCATATAGCAATACGATATAACGTATAACGCTATGTGATGTTACGATATGACATATGACGTTACATAGTATTACGTTATAACGTATAACGTCATATATCAATACGATATGACGTATAACGTTATATAGTATTACGCTATAACGTATAACGTTATGTGGTATTACGATATGACGTATAACGTTATATAGTATCACGATATAACGTATAACGTCATATAGCAATACGATATAACGTATAACGCTATGTGGTGTTACGATATGACATATAACGTTACATAGTATTACGTTATAACGCATAACGTCATGTGGTATTATGATATGACGCATATCGTAATGTAGTATTAGGATATAACGTATAAAGTCATATAGCAATACGATATAACGAATATCGTTATGTCGTACTACCATATAACGTATAACGCTATGTGGTGTCACGATATGACATATAACGATACACAGTATTACGTTATAACGTATAACGGTATGTGGTGTTTCGATATGACGTATAACGTTATATAGTATTACGATATAACGTATTTCGTTATGTGGTTCTACCATATGGTACTAACGTATAACGTTATGTGGTGTTGCGATATGACGTATAAAGTTATATAGTATTACGTTATAGCGTATAGCGTTATGTGGTACTACGATATGACGTATAACGTAATGTAGTATTAGGATATAACGTATAACGTCATATAGCAATACGATATAACGTATAACGCTATGTGGTGTTACGATATGACATATAATGTTACATAGTATTACGTTATAACGTATAACGTTATATATCAATACGATATGACGTATAACGTTACATCGTATTACGTTATAACAAGTAACGTTATGTGGTACTACGATATAACGTATAACGTTATGTGGTGTTACGATATGACGTATAACGTTATATAGAATTACGTTATAACGTATAACGTTATGTGGTATTACGATA
>NW_025218815.1:0-1030 GCF_014825855.1 Bombus pyrosoma | reverse complement strand
TTATAACGTATAACGTTATCTAGTATTACGTTATAACGTATAACATTATGTAGATATATGTTATATTGTAAAACGTTATGTAGTATTACGTTATAACGTATAACGTTATGACATATTACGATATAACGTATAACGTTATGTAGTATTACGTTATAACGTATAACGTTATCTAGTATTACGTTATAACGTATAACGTTATGTAGATATATGTTATAACGTATAACGTTATCTAGTATTACGTTATAACGTATAACGTTATGTAGATATATGTTATAACGTATGGCGATATGTAGTATTACGATATAACCTATAACGTTATGTAGCATTACGTTATAACGTATAACGATCTGTAGATATATATTATAACGTATAACGTTAAAATGGTATTACGTTATAACGTATAACGTTATATGGTATTAGGATGTAACGTATCGCGTAATGTAGCATTACGTTATAACGTATAACGTTATGTAGATATATGTTATAACGTATAACGTTATCTAGTATTACGTTATAACGTATAATGTTATGTAGATATATCTTATAACGTATGGCGATATGTAGTATTACGATATAACGTATAACGTTATGTAGCATTACGTTATAACGTATAACGTTATGTAGATATATATTATAACGTATAACGTTACGTAGCATTACGTTATAACGTATAACGTTATGTATATATATATTATAACGTATGACGTTATGTAGCATTACGTTATAACGTATAACGTTAAAAGAGTATTACGTTATAACGTATAACGTTTTATGGTATTAGGATGTAACGTATAACGTAATGTAGCATTACGTTATAACGTATAACATTACGTAGATATATGTTATAACGTATAACGTTATGTAGCATTACGTCATAACGTATAACATTATGTAGATATATGTTATATTGTAAAACGTTATGTAGTATTACGTTATAACGTATAACGTTATTACATATTGCGATATAACGTATAACGTTATGTAGTATTACGTTATAACGTGTAACGTTATCTAGTATTACGTCATAACG
>NW_025218814.1:0-1030 GCF_014825855.1 Bombus pyrosoma | reverse complement strand
GTAGTACCATATATCGTTATACGTCACAACGGAATGCTACATAACGCTATACGTTATATCGTAATGCTACATAACGTTATTCGTTATACCGTAATGCTACATATCGTTACACGTTGTATCGTAATACTACATAACGTTATACGCTATAACGTAATAGTACATAACGTTTTACCTTATATCTTAATACTACATATCGTTACAGGATATATCGTAATACTACATAACGTTATACGCTATAACGTAATGCTACATAACGTTATACGTTATATCGTAGTGCTACAAAAAGTAATACGTTATATCGTAATACTATATAACGTTATACGTTATATCGTAGTACCATATATCGTTATACGTCACAACGTAATGCTACATAACGCTATACGTTATATCGTAATACAACATATCGTTATACGTTATATCGTAGTACTATACAACGTTCTACGTTGTAACGTAGTACTACAGAACTCTATACGTTATATCGTAATGCTACATAACGTTATTCGTTATATCGTAAGACTATATAGCGTCATACGATGTAACGTAATGCTACATAACGTTATACGTTATGTCGTAATGCTTCATAACGTTACACGTTATATCGTAATACCATATATCGTTATACGTTATAACGCAATGCTACAGAACGTTATACGTTATACCGTAATACTATACAACGTTCTAAGTTGCAACGTATTACTACATAACGTTGTACGTTACATCGTAATGCTACATAACGTTATACGTTATATCGTGATGCTGCATAACGTTATACGTCATGACGTAATACTACTTATCGTTACACGTTATATCGTATTACCATATAACGTCATACGTTATGTCGTAATACTTCATAACGTTATACGTTATATCGTAATACAACATATCGTTATACGTTATAACGTAATGCTACATAACGTTATACGTTATATCGTAACACTACATATCGTTATACGCTATAACGTAATAGTACATAACGTTTTACGTTATATCTTAATACTACATATCGTTATACGATATATCGTAATACTAC
>NW_025218813.1:0-2179 GCF_014825855.1 Bombus pyrosoma | reverse complement strand
TATATCATATCCTGATATGTTATATCGTAATACCATATAACGTGATACGTTATATCGTAATACTATATATCGTTATACGTTATAACGTTACACTACATAACGTTATACGTTATATCGTAATACTGCATAACTTTATCCGTTATAACGTAACACTACATATCGTTATACGTTATATCGTAATACTACATATCGTTATACGCTATATAGTAGTACCACATAACGTTATACGTTATATCGTAATACTATATAACGTTATACGTTATAACGTAATACTACATTACGTTATACGTTATTTAGTAATACTATATAGCGTTATACGTTGTTGCGTAGTACTACATAACGTTATACGTTATATCGTAATACTACATATCGTTATACGTTATATAGTAATGCTATATAGCGTTATACGTTGTTACGTAATACTACATTACGTTATACGCTATATCGTAATAGTACATATCGTTATACGTTATATCGTAATACTACACATCGTTATACGTTATATAGTAATACTATATAGCGTTATACGTTGTTACGTAATACTACATTACGTTATACGTTATATCGTAATACTACATATCGTTATACGTTATATCGTAGTACCTTATAACGTTATACGTCATATCGTAATACTACATATCGTTATACGTTATATCGTAATACCACATAAAGTTATACGTTCTAACGTAACACTACATATCGTTATATGTTACATCGTAGTACCATATAACGTTATACGTTATATCGTAAATCTACATAACGTTATTCGTTATATCATAATACTATATAGCGTTATGGGTTATATCGTAAAGCTACATAACGTTATACGTTATATCATAATACTATATAGCGTTATACGTTGTTACGTAATACTACATTACGTTATACGTTATATCGTATTACTATATAACGTTATACGTTATAACGTAATTCTACATAACGCTTTACTTTATAACGTATCGCTACATAATGTTATACGTTATTTTATAATACTATATAGCGTTATACGTTATATCGTAGTAATATATAACGTTATACGTTATAACATAATACTACATAACGCTATACGTTATTTTGTAATACTATATAGCGTTATACGTTGTTACATAGTACTACATAACGTTATACGTTATAACGTAATACTACATATCGTTATACGTTATATCGTAGTACCATATTACGTTATACGTTATATGGTATTACTACATATCGTTATAAGTTATATCGTAGTACCATATAACGTTATACGTTATATCGTAACGCTACATAACGTTATACGTTATAACGTAATACTACATATCGTTATACGTTATATCGTAGTACCATATAACGTTATACGTCATATAGTAATACTATATAACGTTATACATTATAACGTAATACTACATATCGTTATACGTTTTATCGTAGTACCATATAACTTTATACGTTTTATCGTAATACTATATAACGTTATACATTATAACGTAATGCTACATAACGTTATACGTTATAACGTAATTCTACATAACGTTATACATTATAACGTAATGCTACATAACGTTATACGTTATTTTATAACACTATATAGCGTTATACGTTATATCGTAATAATATATAACGTTATACGTTATAACGTAATACTACATAATGCTATACGTTATTTTGTAATACTATATAGCGTTATACGTTGATACGTGGCACTACATAAAGTTATACGTTATAACGTAATACTACATATCGTTATACGTTATATCGTAGTACCATATAACGTTATACGTTATATCGTAATACTATATAGCGTTATACGTTGTTACGTAATACTACATTACGTTATACGTTATAACGTAACACTACATATCGTTATACGTTATATCGTAGTACCATATAACGTTATGCATTATAACGTATCGCTACATAACGTTATACGTTATTTTATAATACTATATAGCGTAATACGTTATATCGTAATAATATATAACGTTATACGTTATAACGTAATACTACATAACGCTATACGTTATTTTGTAATACTATATAGCGTTATACGTTGTTACATAGTACTACATAACGTTATACGTTATAACGTAATACTACATATCGTTATACGTTATATCGTAGTACCATATTACGTTATACGTTATATGGTATTACTACATATCGTTATACGTTATATCGTAGTACCATATAACGTTATATG
>NW_025218812.1:0-1030 GCF_014825855.1 Bombus pyrosoma | reverse complement strand
CGTTATGTGGTGTAACGATATGGCGTATAACGTTATATAGTATTACGTTATAACGTATAACGTTATGTGTTATTACGGTCTAAGGTATAACTTTATGTGGTGTTACGTTATAACGTATAACGTTATGTAGTATTACGTTATAACGTATAACGTTATGTGGTGTTACGATATGACGAATAACGTTATGAAGTATTACGTTATAACGTATAACGTTATGTGGTGTTACGATATGACGTACACCGTTATATAGTGCTTTTGTATAACGTATAACGTTATATGGTATTAGGATATGACGTACAACGTAATGTAGTATTGGGATATAATGTATAAGATCATATAGCAATACGATATAGCGTATAACGTTATATAGTATTACGTTATAACGTATAACGTTATGTGGTGTTACGCAATTTAGTATAACGTTATATAGTATTACGATATAACGTATGACGTCATGTGGTATTACAATCTAACGTATAACGTTATGTGGTATTACGATATAACGTATAACGTTATGTGGTGTTATGATATGACGTATAACGTTATATAGTATTACGTTATAACGTATAACGTTATGTGGTGTTACGATATGACGTATAGCTTTATATAGTATTACGTTCTAACGTATAACGTTATGTGGTATTACGATAAAACGTATAACGTTATGTGGTATTACGTTATAACGTATAACGTTATGTGGTGTTACGATTTGACGTATACCGTTATATGGTGTTATGTTATAACGTATAACGTTATGTGGCATTACGATATAACGTATAACGTTATGTGGTGTAACGATATAACGTATAACTTTATATACTATTACGTTATAACGTGTAACTTTATGTGGTGTAACGATATGACGTATAACGTTATATAGTATTACTTTATAACGTATAACGTTATGTGGTATTACGATCTAACGTATAACGTCATATAGGAATACGATATAACGTATAACGTTATGTGGAGTTACGATATGACGTATAACGTTATATAGTATTACTTTATAACGTATAACGTTATGTGG
>NW_025218811.1:0-1030 GCF_014825855.1 Bombus pyrosoma | reverse complement strand
GCTATATAACGTTATACGTTATAACGTAACACTATATAATAGTTATGTATGTTATACGTCATAAGCTAATAGTATATAACGTTATACGTTACAATGTCATACTACATAACGTAATACGTTATAGCGTAATACCACATACCGTTATACCTTATATCGTAATACCACATAACGTTATACGTTATAACGTAATGCTATATAACGATATACGTTATAACGTAATACTATATAACATTATACCTTATAAGCTAATAGTATATAACGTTATAAGATATAATGTAATACTACATAACGTAATACGTTATATCGTAATACCACATACCGTTATACGTTATAATGTAATGCTATATAACGTTATACGTTATAACGTACAACTACATAACGTTATACGTTATAAGCTAACAGTATATAACGTTATAAATTATAATTTAATAATACATAACGTAATAAGTTATATCGTAATACCACATACCGTTATACGTTATAACGTAATGGAATATAACGTTATGCGCTATAACGTAATAGTACATAACGTTATACATTATAAGCTAATAGTATATAACGTTCTACGTTATGATGTAATACTACATAACGTAATAAGTTATATCGTAATACCACACACCATTATACGTTATAACGTAATGCTATATAACGTTATACGTTATAACGTGATACTATATAACGTTATAAGTTATAAGCTAATAGTATATAACGTTATAAGATATAATGTAATACTACATAACGTAATACGTTATATCGTAATACCACATATCGTTATACGTTATAACGTAATGCTATATAACGTTAAACGTTATAACGTAAGACTATATAACTTTATACGCTATAAGCTAGTAGTATATAACGTTATAAGATATAGTGTAATACTACATAACGTAATATGTTATATCGTAATACCACATAACGTTATACGTTATAAGGTAATGCTATATAACGTTATACGTTATAACGTAATACCATATAATAGTTATGTATGTTATACGTCATAAGCTAATAGTATATAACGTTATACGTT
>NW_025218810.1:0-1031 GCF_014825855.1 Bombus pyrosoma | reverse complement strand
GTGGATATACGCTGGTCTTGAGCTAGACCAGAGTTGACATAGCTCAAACCGGATGTCATACCACGTATTTCGTAGCATATATGGAGTACAACGCGCGCAGGGTTGAAGACATATCTCGAATAGCAGCGGAAATACGTTCAGATGAATATTCAAGCTTGAATATGCAAAACTCTAAATACGCTGCTCTGAACCTACACCACAGTTGACGTAGCGGGAACCGGATGCCGCGCCCAGTATTTGGCAGCATATGTGAAGCATGACGCGCATTGAATTGTAGACATATCACCAATAGCAGCGTAGATATGTTCCATGAATGTTCATGTTTGAAAATGCAAAACTGGAAATACGCTGGTCCTGACCTAGACCAGACTTGACATAGAGCAAACCGGATGTCGTCCCACGTATTTGGCAGAATGTCGAGAGTGTAAATCGCGGCAAATTATCAACGTACCGCCAATAGCAGCGGAGAAACGTTCATATGAATATTGAAGCGCGAATGTGCAGTACTGGAAATACGCAAGATTTGGCAGTGGTCAGATTTGACACAGTGCAAACCGAATGTCGCTCCACGTATTTCGCATCATATGGGTAACATAAAGCGCATCGAATTATCCGCATATCACCGATATCAGCGATGATACGTTCATATGAATATTCAAGCTTGAATATGCATAAGTGGAAATACGCTGGTCTTGACCTAGACCAGAGTTGACATAGCGCAAACCGGATGTCGTTTCACGTATTTGGCAGCATATGTGGAGTGTAACACGCATGGGGTTGAAGACATATCTCGAATAGCAGCGGAGATAGGTTCAGATGAATATTCATGCTCGAATGTGGAAAACTGGAAAATGCTGGCCTTAACCTAGACCAGAGTTGACACAGCGCAACCCGGATGACGTACCACGTATTTGGCGGCATATGTGCAGTATAACACGCATCGAATTATCGACATATCACCAATAGCAGCGGAGATATGTTCAGATGAATACTCATGATTGAATATGCAAAACTGAAACTACGCTGGTCTT
>NW_025218809.1:0-1031 GCF_014825855.1 Bombus pyrosoma | reverse complement strand
TAATAATGTTTATTAACCAGATAATAAGTAATACATGTGTATGATATTCACAATAAACGGTGAATTGTTGTTGAGGGATGTTTTAGGCAAAAGTACCGATACGTGACGGTACGACATAGCCATACAATATTTGTGTGTCGGGGTTACATTTTTTTCTTTGGTGTTGCGTTTATGAATTAGATCTAAGCCGCTGTAGAGCTGTGCTTATATATGATATCGTTTATTTTTCTTCTTATTTCTGACCTGAAAACCTGGTCGTAAAAACAGGTCAGTTCGGTAGTCTACGGTATTTTGGGAGTGGAGGAGGAGGGAGGATGGGGTGGAGAATGGAGGGGTGTCAAGTATAATTATTTACAATATTTACAATATTTACAATGTTTATAGTATTTGTACTATTCTATATGGCGGGGGGTTTGGGATTAGCCGTTCTGAGTCTCTTTCTTTTGTATTTTACGGTTTCCGTATCCACCAATATTTTTTAGTGTTTCTTCTATGGTTGTCTTCTGTGTCTTTTTGGGGAAGGGCCATGCTGTATCTCCATCTAGGGTCTGCAATCTGCCCGTTTAGGTTTTCCTCGTATAGTATTGTTTTAATCCCCATTTTTCTTTTTATGTGGTAAATTATCGGGATGTTATTTTGATCTTGGAGATAGTTTCTTTCATCTAGGTATAAGAACGCTTCCGGGGGGATGTAGCCTGTTGTAAGTGTGTTTTTGTAATATTCATTATTTGGTACTAGGCAACCGAAGATTAGGCTGTTTTCCGTTATCTTTGCAGCTTGCGCGAAGTGGTTTCGAGTTAGTTTTAAGATTTGGCAGTCGATGCGGTGGATCTTGGCTAAATCGTATATTCTTTTATTTTTGACGTATTTTCTGAATCCGCTGTGTTCAGATCTGTAGGTGCTCAAGCAAGCCCTGATGCATTTTCTTTCGAAAACGCGCATTTTTTCCATTTGGGAAGCTGATATATTGTACCAAATTGGGCAGCCGTAGGTTAAGATTGGTCTGATTAGTGATTGGTAGCACAGGATTT
>NW_025218808.1:0-1031 GCF_014825855.1 Bombus pyrosoma | reverse complement strand
TATAACGTAATACTATATAACGTTATACGTTATACCGTAATGCTATATAACGTTATACGTTATATCATAATGCTACATAACGTTATACGTTATACCGTAATGCTACATAACGTTATTAGTTATAACGTAAGAATACATAACGTTATACGTTATAACGTACTGCTATGTAACGTTACACGTTATATCATAATGCTATATAACGTTATACGTTTTATCATAGTGCTACATAATGTTATTCGTTATACCGTAATGCTACATAACGTTATACGTTATAACGTAATACTACATAAAGTTATACGTTATAACGTACAGCTATGTAACGTTATACGTTATATCATAATGCTACATAACGTTATACGTTATACCGTAATGCTACATAACGTTATTAGTTATAACGTAATACTACATAACGATATACGTTATAACGTACTGCTATGTAACGTTATACGTTATATCATAATGCTACATAACGTTATACGTTATACCGTAATGCTACAAAACGTTATTAGTTATAACGTAATACTACATAACGTTATACGTTATAACGTAACACTATATAACGTTACACGTTATAACGTAATGCTATATAACGTTATACGTTATATCATAATGCTACATAACGTTATACGTTATACCGTAATGAAACATAACGTTATACGTTATAACGTAATACTATATAACGTTATACGTTATACCGCAATGCTATATAACGTTATACGTTATAACGTAATACTATATAACGTTATACGTTATACGGTATTGCTACATAACGTTATTAGTTATAACGTAATACTACATAACGTTATACGTTATAACGTAATACTATATAACATTACACGTTATAACGTAATCCTACATATCGTTATACGTTATAACGTAATGCTATGTAACGTTATACGTTATATCATAATGCTACATAACGTTATACGTTATATCGTAATACTATATAATGTTATACGTTATAACGCAATGCTATATAACGTTATACGTTATATCATACTGCTACGTAACGTTATTAGTTATAACGTAAT
>NW_025218807.1:0-1031 GCF_014825855.1 Bombus pyrosoma | reverse complement strand
GTCATATCGTAATCCCACATAACGTTACACGTCATATCGTAACACCTCATAACGTTATACGTTATATCGTATTGCTATATGACGATATACGTTATATCCTATTACTGCATTACGTTATACCTTATAACGTAATACTATATAATGTTATACGTCATATCGTAATACCAAACAACGTTATATGTTATATCGTAATACTATACAGTGTTATACGTCATATCGTAATACCACATAACGATATACGTTATATCGCAATACCTCATAACGTTATACGTTTTATCGTATTGCTATTTGACGATATACGTTATATCCTAATACTACATTACGCTATACCTTATAACGTAATACTATACAATGTTATACGTGCTATCGTATTACCACATATCGTTATACGTTATCTCGTAGTGCCACATAACGATATACGTTATATCGTAATACCACATAACATTATACGTTATATCGTATTGCTATATGGCGTTATACGTTATATCGTAATACCACATAACGTTATACGTCATATCGTAACACATCATAACGTTATACGTTATGTCGTATGGCTATATGACGATATACGTTATATCCTAATACTACATTACGTTATACCTTATCACGTAATACTATAAAAAGCTATACGTTATAACGTAATGCCACATAACGTTATACGTTATATCGTATTGCTATATGGCGTTATACGTTATATCCCAATACTGCATTACGTTGTACGTCATATCGTAATCCCACGTAACGTTATACCTTATATCGTAATAGCACATAACGTTATACGTTATATCGTATTGCTATATGACGTTATACGTCATTTCGTAATCCCACATAGCGTTATACCTTACACCGTAATACCACATAACGTTATACGTTATATCGTAATACCACATAAAGTTATACATCATATCGTGACACCTCATTACGTTATACGTTATATCGTATTGCTATATGACGATATACGTTATATCCTAATACTACATTACGTTATATCTTATAACGTAATACTATGTAATGTTATACGTCATATCGTA
>NW_025218806.1:0-1031 GCF_014825855.1 Bombus pyrosoma | reverse complement strand
TACGTTATATCGTAATACCATATAACATTATACGTTATATCGTAATAGTATATAACGTTATACGTTATAACGAAACATTACATAACGTTATACGCTATAACGTAATGCTACATAATGTTATACGTTATATCGTAATGCTACATAACGTTATACGTTATATCATAATACAACATATCGTTATACGTTATATCGTAATACCATATACCGTTATACGTTATAGCGCAGTGCCTTATAACGTTATACGTTACATCTTATTACTATATAACGTTATACGTTATAACGTAATGCTACATAACGTTATACGTTATATCGTAATACTACATAACGTTATACATTATATCGTAATGCTACATAACGTGATTCGTCATATCGTAATGCTACATAACGTTATAATCTATAACGTAATGCCACATAGCGCTATACATTATATCGTAATACCATATAACGTTTTACGTTATAGCGTAACACTACATATCGTTATACGTTATATCGTAATACCGTATAAAGTTATACGTTATATCGTAATACCGTATAAAGTTATACGTTATATCGTAATACTATATATCGTTATACGTTATATCGTAACACTACAAACGTTAAACGCTATAACGTAATGCTACATAACGTTATACGTTATATCGTAATACCATATACCTTTATACGTTATAACGTAACACTACATAACGTTATACGTTGTTACGTAATACTACATAACGTTATACGTTATGTCGTAATGCTACATAACGTTATACGGTATATCGAAATACAACATATCCTTATACGTTACATAGTAATACCATATAACGTTATACGTTATATCGTAATACTATTGAACGTTATACGTTATATCGTAATACTACATATCGTCATGCGTTATATCGCAATACTACATATCGTTATACGTTATACGTTATATCATAATACTACATATCGATATGCGTTATATCGTAATACCATATACCGTTATACGTTACAACGTAATACTACATAACGTTATACGTTGTTACGTAATACTACATAACGTTATACGT
>NW_025218805.1:0-1031 GCF_014825855.1 Bombus pyrosoma | reverse complement strand
TAGCATTACGTTATAACGTATAACATTCTGTAGCTTTACGCTATAACGTATAACGTTATGCAGCATTAGGTTAAAACGTATAACCTTATGTAGTATAACGTTATAACGTATAACGTTATGTAGCATTACGTTATAGCGTATAACGTTATGTAGTATAACGTTATAACGTATAACGTTATGTAGCATTGCGTTATAACGTCTAACGTTATGTAGTATTACGTTATAACGTATAACGTTATGCAGCTTTACGACATAACGTATAACGTTATGTAGCATTACGTTATAACGTATAACGTTATGTAGCATTACGATATAGCGTATAACGTTATGTAGTATTACGTTATATCGTATAACGTTATATGGTAATACGTTATAACGTATAACGTTATGTAGTATTACGATATTACGTATAACGTTATGTAGCTTTACGATATAACGTGTAACGTTATGTAGTATTACGATATATCGTTTAACGTTATATGGCAATACGTTATAACGTAAAACCATATGTAGCATTACGTTATAACGTATAACGTTATATGGTAATACAGTATAACGTACACCGTTACGTAGCTTTACGATATACCGTATGACGTTATGTAGTATTACGATATAGTGTATAACGTTATGTAGCATTACGATATACCGTATGACGTTATGTAGTATTACGATATAGTGTATAACGTTATGTAGCATTACGATATTGCGTATAACGTTATGTAGCATTACGTTATAACGTATAACGTTATGTAGCATTACGATATAGCGTATAACGTTATGTAGTATTGCGATATAACGTATAACGTTATGTAGCATTACCTTATAACGTATGAGGTTCTGTAGCGTTACGATATAACGTATAACGTTATGTAGCATTACGTTGTAACGTATAACGTTGTGTAGTATTACGTTATAACGTGTAACGTTATATGGCAATACGTTATAACGTAAAACCATATGTAGCATTACGTTATAAAGTATAACGTTATATGGTAATACAGTATAACGTATACCGTTACGTAGCTTTACGA
>NW_025218804.1:0-1031 GCF_014825855.1 Bombus pyrosoma | reverse complement strand
TACGATATGACGTATAACGTTACATAGTATTACGTTATAACGTATAACGTCTTGTGGTGTTACTATATGACGTATTACGTTATATATAGAATTACGTTATAACGTATAACGTTATGTGGTGTTACGATATGATGTATAACGTTATATATCAATACCATATGACGTATAACGTTATATGGTATTACGTTATAACGTATAAGGTTATGTGGTATTACGATATCACGTATAACGTTATATAGAATTACGTTATAACGTATAACGTTACATAGCATTACGTTATAACGTATAACGTTATGTGGTATTACGATATGACGTATATCGTAATGTAGTATTAGGATATAACGTATATCGTCATATAGCAATACGTTATAACGTATAACGTTATGTGGTATTACGATATGACGTATAACGTAATGTAGTATTAGGATACAACGTATAAGGTTATGTGGTATTACGATATAACGTATAACGTCATATAGCAATACGATATAGCGTATAACGTAATGTGGTGTTACGATATGACGTACAACGTTACATAGTATTACGTTATAACGTATAACGGTATGTGGGGTTACTATATGACGTATTACGTTATATAGAATTACGTTATAACGTATGACGTTATGTGGTATTACGATATGACGTATAACGTAATGTGGTATTGGGATATAACGTATAAGGTTATGTGGTGCTACGATATAACGTATAACGTTATGTGGTGTTACGATATGACGTATAACGTTATATAGTATTACGATATAACGTATAACGTCATATAGCAATACGATATAACGTATAACGTTATGTGGTGTTACGATATGACATATAACGCTACATAGTATTACGTTATAACGCATAACGTTATGTGGTATTACGATGTAACGTATAACGTCGTGTGGTGCTACGATATAACGTATAACGTTATGTGGTGTTACGATATGACGTAAAACGTTATATAGAATTACGTTATAACGTATAACGTTTTGTGGTATTACGTTATGACTTATAACGTAATGTAGTATTAGGATACA
>NW_025218803.1:0-1031 GCF_014825855.1 Bombus pyrosoma | reverse complement strand
TATACGTTATATCGTAATACTACATAACATTTTACGCTGTAATATAATGCTATATATTGTTATACGTTATAACGTAGTAGTACATAACGGTATGCGTTATATCGTAATGCTACATAACGTTATACGTTATATCGTAATACTATATAACGTTATACGTTATAAGGTAATCCTTCAAAGCTTTATACGTTATAACGTAATGGTACATATCGTTATACGTTATATCGTAATACCACATATCGTTATACGTTATGTCTTATTACCATGTAACGTTATACGTTATATCGTAATATTACATAACATTTTATGTTATAATATAATGCTATATATTGTTATACGTTATAACGTAGTAGTACATAACGGTATGAGTTATGTCGTAATGCTACATAACGCTATACGTCATATCGTAATACTATATAACGTTATACGTCATAAGGTAATACTATATAACCTTATACGTTATAAGGTAATACTACATAGCGTTATACGTTATAGCGTAATAGTACGTAACGTAATACGTTATATCGTAGTGCTACATGTCGTTATACGTTATATCGTAATACTACATATCGTTATACGTTATATCATATTACCATATAACGTTATACGTTATATCGTAATACTACATAACATTTTACGTTATAATATAATGCTATATATTGTTATACGTTATAACGTAGTAGTACATAACGGTATACGTTATATCGTAATGCTACATAACGTTATACGTTATGTCGTAATACTATATAACGTTATTCGTTATAAGATGATACTACACTGCGTTATACGTTATATCATAATAGTACATAACGTTATACGTTATAACGTAATAGCTCATAACGTTATACGTTATATCGTAATGCTACATAACGTTATACGTTATATCGTAATATTGCATATCGTTATACGTTATATCGTAATACTACATAACATTTTACGCTGTAATATAATGCTATATATTGTTATACGTTATAACGTAGTAGTACATAACGGTATGCGTTATATCGTAATGCTACATAACGTTATACGTTATA
>NW_025218802.1:0-2181 GCF_014825855.1 Bombus pyrosoma | reverse complement strand
ACGTTATATAGTTTTACGTTGTAACGTATAACGTTATGTAGCGTTACGTTATAACGTATAACGTTATATAGTATTACGTTATAACGTATAACGTTTTGTAGCATTAAGTTATACGTGTAACCTTATATAGTATTACGTTATAACGTATAACGTTATGTACCATTACGTTATAACGTACAACGTTATGTAGTACAGCGTTTTATCGTATAACGTTATATAGTATTACGTTATAACGTATAACGTTATGTAGCGTTACGTTATAACGTATAACGTTATATAGTATTACGTTATAACGCATAAAGTTATGTAGCATTACGTTTTGACGTATAACGGTATGTAGTGTTATGATATAACGTATAACGTTATATAGTATTACGTTATAACGTATAACGTTGTAGAGTATTACGTTATAACGTATAACGTTATGTAGTATTAGGTTATAGCGTATTACGTTATGTAGTATTACGAAATAACGCATAACGTTATGTAGCATTACGTTTTGACGTATAACGGTATGTAGTGTTATGATATAACGTATAACGTTATATAGTATTACGTTATAACGTATAACGTTGTAGAGTATTACGTTATAACGTATAACGTTATGTAGTATTAGGTTATAGCGTATTACGTTATGCAGTATTACGTTATAACGCATAACGTTATGTAGTATTACGTTTTAACGTATAACGATATGTAGTACTGCGATATAACGTATAACGTTATGTAGTGTTACGTTATAACGTATAACATTCTGTAGTATTACGATATAACAGATACCGTTATGTCGCATTACGTTATAACGTATAACGTTATAAAGTATTACGTTATAACGTATAACGTCATAAAGTATTACGTTATTACGTATAACCTTATGTAGCATTACGTTATAACGTATAACGTTGTGTAGTTTTACGATATAACGCATAACGTTATGTAGCATTACGTTCTGACGTATAGCGATATGTAGTATTACGATATATCGTATAACGTTATGTAATATTACGTTATAACGTATAACGTTATGTAGTATTACGTTATAACGTATAACGTAATGTAGTATTATGATATAGCGCATAACGTTATATAGTAATACGTTATAACGTATAACGTTGTGAAGTTTTACGATATAACGCATAACGTTAGGTAACATTACGTTTTAACATATAACGATATGTAGTACTGCGATATAACGTATAACGTTATGTAGTGTTACGTTATAACGTATAACGTTATGTAGTATTATGATATAACATATACCCTTATGTAGCATTACGTTATAACGTATAACGTTATGTAGCATTACGTTATAATGTATAACGTTGTGTAGTTTTACGTTATAACGTATAACGTTATGTAGTATTACGATATAGCGCATAACGTTATATAGTAATACGTTATAACATATAACGTTGTGAAGTTTTACGATATAACGCATAACGTTAGGTAACATTACGTTTTAACATATAACGATATGTAGTACTTCGATATAACGTATAACGTTATGTAGTGTTACGTTATAACGTATAACGTTATGTAGTGTTATGATATAACATATACCGTTATATAGTATTACGTTATAACGCATAACGTTATATGAAATTACGTTATAACGTATAACATTATGTAGTAATACGTTATAACGTATAATGTTATATAGTATTACGTTATAACGTATAACGTTGTAGAGTATTACGTTGTAACGTATAACGTTATGTAGTATTACTTTTTAACCTATAACGTTATGTAGCATTACCTTATAACGTATAACGGTATGTAGCATTAGGTTATAACGTTGTACGTTATGTAGCACTACGTTTTGACGTATAACGATATGTAGTATTACGATATAACGTATAACGTTATGTAGTATAACGTTATAACGTATAACGTTATATAGTATTACGTTATAACGTATAACGTTATGTAGCATTACGTTATAACGTATAACGTTATGTAGCATTACGTTATAACGTATAACATTGTGTAGTTTTACGATATAATGCATAACGTTATGTAGCATTACGTTTTAACGTATAACGATATGTAGTATTACGATATAACGTATAACGTTATGTAGTATTACGTTATAACGTATAACGTTATATAGTAATACGTTATAACGTATAACGTTTTATGAAATTACGTTATATCGTATAACGTTATATAGTATTACATTAT
>NW_025218801.1:0-1031 GCF_014825855.1 Bombus pyrosoma | reverse complement strand
ACGTAAAACGTTATGTAGTATTACGATATAGCGTATAACGTATAACGATATGTAGCATTACGATATAACGTATAACATTATATAGTAATATGATATAACGTATAACGATATGTAGCATTAAGTTATAGCGTATAACGTTATGTAGTATTACGATATAACGTATAACGTTATGTAGTGTTACGTTACAACGTATAACGATTATATGGTAATATGATATAACGTATAACGATATGTAGCGTTAAGTTATAGCGTATAACGTTATGTAGTCTTACGTTATAATGTATAACGTTGTGAAGTATTACGATATAACGTATAACGTTATGTAGTATTACGATATAACGTATAACGTTATGTACCATAACGATGTAACGAATCACGTTATGTAACATTACGATATAGCGCATAACGTTATGTAGCATTACGTTATAGCTGTATATCGTTATGTAACATTACGTTATAACGTATAACGTTATGTAGCATTACGATATAAAGTATAACGTTATATAGTATTACGATATAACGTATAACGTTATATAGTATTACGATATAACGTATAACGTTATATGGTAATATGATATAACGTTTAACGGTATGTAGCATTAAGTTATAGCGTATAACGTTATGTAGTATTACGATATAACGTATAACGTTATGTAGTGTTGCGTTACAACGTATAACGATATATGGTATTACAATATAACGTATAACGATATGTTCTGTTACGATATAACGTATAACGTTATGTAGCATTACGATATAACTTATAACGTTATGTAGTATTACGATATAACTTATAACGATATGTAGCATTACGTTATAGCGTATAACGTTATGTAGCCTTACGTTATAGCTGTATATCTTTATGTAACATTACGATATACCGCATAACGTTATATAGTATTACGATATAACGTATAACGTTATATGGTTATATGATATAACGTATAACGATATGTAGCATTAAGTTATAGCGTATAACGTTATGTAGTATTACGATATAACGTAAAACGTTATGTAGTATTACGTTACAA
>NW_025218800.1:0-1031 GCF_014825855.1 Bombus pyrosoma | reverse complement strand
TATAACGAAATGCTACATAACGTTATACGTTATATCGTAATACTATATAGCGCCATACGTTGTAGCGTAATGCTACATAACGTTATAGGTTATATCGTAGTACAACATATCGTTATACGTTATATCGTAATACCATATATCGTTATACGTTATTACGTAATGCTACATAACGTTATACGTTATATCCTAATACTACATAACGTTAATCGTTATAATGTAATAGTACATAACGTTTTACATTATATCTTAATACTACATATCATTATACGATATATCATAATACTACATAACGTTATACGCTATAACGTAATGCTACATATCGTTATACGTTATATCGTAATACTTCATTGCGTTACAAGTTATATCGTAATACTATATAGCGCCATACGTTGTAACGCATTACTACATAACGTTGTACGTTACATCGTAACTCTACATAGCGTTATACGTTATATCGTAATACCATATATCGTTATACGTTATAACGTAATGCTACATAACGTTATACGTAATGTCGTAATGCTACATAACGTCATACGTTATATCGTAATACTATATAGCGTCATACGTTGTAACGTAATGCCACATGACGTTATACGTTATATCGTAATACGACATATCGTTATACGTTATATCGTAATACCATATATCGTTATACGTTATTACGTAATGCTACATAACGTTATACGTTATATCGTAATACTACATAACGTTAATCGTTATAACGTAATAGTACATAACGTTTTACATTATATCTTAATACTACATATCATTATTCGATATATCGTAATACTACATAACGTTATACGCTATAACGTAATGCTACATATCATTATACGTTATATCGTAATGCTACATAACGTTATACGTTATATCGTAATGCTACATAACGTTAAACGTTACATCGTAATACTATATAGCGTCATACGTTGTAACGTAATACTACATGACGTTATACGTTATATCGTAATACGACATATCGTTATACGTTATATCGTAATACCATATATCGTTATACGTTATTACGTTAT
>NW_025218799.1:0-1031 GCF_014825855.1 Bombus pyrosoma | reverse complement strand
TATAGCATAATACTGTATAACGTTATACGATACATCATAATACTATATAACGTTATACGTTATATCGTAATACCATATAACTTTACACGTTATATCGTAATACTATATAACGTTATACGTTATAACGTAATGCCATATAACGTTATACGTTATATCGTAATTCTGTATAACGTTATACGTTGTATCGTAATACTATATAACGTTATACGTTATATCCTAATGCAATATAACGTTATACGTTATATCGTAATACTATATAACGTTATACGTTATATCGTAATACCATATAACGTTATACGTTATATCGTAATACTATATAACGTTATACGTTATATCGTAATACCGTATAACGTTATACGTTATATCGTAATACTATATAACGTTATACGTTATATCGTAATAATATATAACGTTATACGTTATATCCTAATACAATATAACGTTATACGTTATATCGTATTTCGATATCGTATTACGTATAGCGATAACGTTACACGTTATATCGTAATTCTGTATAACGTTATACGTTATATCGTAATACTATATAACGTTATACGTTATAGCATAATACTGTATAGCGTTATACGATACATCACAATACTATTTAACGTTATACGTTATATCGTAATACCATATAACCTTATACGTTATATCGTAATACTATATAACGTTATACGTTATATCGTAATTCTGTATAACGTTATACGTTATATCGTAATGCTATATAACGTTATACGTTATAGCATAATACTGTATAGCGTTATACGTTATGTCGTAATACTATATAATGTTATACGTTATATCATAATACTATATAACGTTATACGTTATTTCGTAATACCATATAACGTTATACGTTATATCCTAATACTACATGACGTTATACGTTATATCACAATACTATATAACGTTATACGTTATAACGTAATACCATATAACGTTATACGTTATATCGTAATACTATATAACGTTATAAGTTATACGTTATATCATAATGCTACTTAACGTTATACGTTATAATGTAATATCAC
>NW_025218798.1:0-1031 GCF_014825855.1 Bombus pyrosoma | reverse complement strand
TTATGTAGCATTACGTTATAACGTATAACGTTATATGGTATTGGGATGTAACGTATAACGTTATGTAGCATTACGTTATAACGTATAACGTTATATGGTATTAGGATGTAACGTATAACGTTATGTAGCATTACGTTATAACATATAGCGATATGTAGTATTACGATATAACGTATAACGTTATGTACTACTACGTTATTACGAATAACGTAATGTAGACATATGTTATCACGTATAACGTTATATAGCAATACGTTATAACGTATAACGTTATATGGTATTAGGATGTAACGTATAACGTTATGTAGAATTACGTTATAACATATAGCGATATGTAGTATTACGATATAACGTATAACGTTATGTAGCCTTACGTTATAACGTATAACGCTACGTAGATATATATTATAACGTATAACGTTATGCAGCATTACGTTATAACATATAGCGATATGTAGTATTACGATATAACGTATAACGTTATGTAGCTTTACGTTATAACGTATAACGCTACGTAGATGTATGTTATAACGTATAACGTTATGTAGCATTACGTTATAACGTATAACGTTACGTAGTATTACGTTATAACTTATAACGTTATGTAGTACTACGTTATAACCTATAACGTTATGTCATATTACGTTTTAACGTATAAGGTCATGTAGTATTACGTTGTAGCGTGTAACGTTATGTAGCATTACGTTATAACGTATAACGTTATGTAGACATATGTTATAACGTATAACGTCATGTAGTATTACGTTATAGCGTATAACGTTATGTAGCATTACGTTATAACGTATAACGTTATGTAGACATATGTTATAACGTATAACGTCATGTAGTATTACGTTATAGCGTATAACGTTATGTAGCATTACGTTATAACGTATAACGTTATGTACTATTACGTTATAACGTATAACGTTTTGCAATATTGCGATATAACGTATAAGGTCATGTAGTATTACGTTATAGCGTATAACGTTATGTAGCATTACGTTATAACGTATAACGCTATGTAGATA
>NW_025218797.1:0-1032 GCF_014825855.1 Bombus pyrosoma | reverse complement strand
ACAGCCAGCTCCGCTTCCCCCTCTCTTCTCATCCTTTCTTCCTTGTCTTTCCTGATTTTGTTTTCTTCTTTTCCCATTGGGTGCGCAAGACGGCCACCTGCACCGGTCGCTGTCCCTTTCGAATAGCCCGCGCGGCGCACCTTCGGCGTGCGTGCCAATATGGCTGCGTCCGTGTGGTTCCCTGGGTAGCTCGTGCAGCTGCGCTGTTGTCACGCGTACCAATGTGGCTTCCTCGCTATCCTAACCTCACACGGGGTTATGTTTCGCCTGTCGCGCCTTTCCGGACCGAATTTCTTCGGATTTTATGCCCCCTATTGCTCTCATGCACTAGTCCTTCCCTTTGCTTGCCTTCCTTGCTCGGATTCTCTAGTTTTCTAGAGATTTCGACCACGTTCACGGCTCCGTCCTTTCCCACACTTGCACTCCCGCCATTCCCCTTCGTAACTCCCCGACCCAGCCATAAACTGCAAATACTTCTCGAATTAGAGAATTCTCCAGACATGCAATTAGACTGGCAAACATGTGCGGAGACAATGCAGCTAAAGGCTAATGTCTTTATGGTGGGTCATTGGGTCTATTGAGAATCGGGATGGCTGTAGGTTGGCTGTTGGCTGCCAGGTAGCGATGACTGGCGTGCAGATGTCCCGCGCGATGTAACAGTTCCTTTATTAGATATATTAGATCTCCTACTTTGAAACTTTACCGGTTGATTCGTCTGTCGTAGTACTCTTCTGGCTTTAACTTGGACGTCATCAAGTTTTCTCTTGCCGTTTGCTGCACAATGTTGATTTTATCAAACATGCTTCTAAGATATTCTGCATATATTGGTTCCATGTCCTCTTCGATTATTACTTGACTAGCGGGTTCTCTGGCCAAGTGCCCAAGGTTTAGTTCGTGCGGAGAGAATTGCGTTCCTTCGTGTAAATCTTGAATCGTTGGCATATATTCATTTCCTTTGCGAGCTACTATACTTTGCGATATTGGCTTCAAGACTACCATGTATCTGATTACTATTTCCTTCCTTTTCTTCAT
>NW_025218796.1:0-1032 GCF_014825855.1 Bombus pyrosoma | reverse complement strand
TATAACGTAATACTATATAACGTTATACGTCATATCGCAACACCACATAACGTTATACGTCATATCGTAATACCACACAACGTTATACGTTATATCCTAATACTACATTACGTTATACGTCATATCGTAATACCACACAACGTTAAACGTTATATCCTAATACTATATTACGTTATACGTTATATCGTAGTACCACATATCCTTATACGTTATAACGTAGTTCTATATAACGTTATACGATATATCCTGATACTACATTACGTTATACGTCATATCGTAATACCACATAACGTTATACGTTATAACGTAATATTATATAACGTTACACGTCATATCGTAACACCACATAACGTTGTACGTTATATCGTAATACCACATATCGTTATACGTTATAACGTAGTACTATATAACGGTATACGTTATATCCTAGCACTACATTACCTTATACGCCATATCGTTATACCACATAACGTTATACGTTATAACGTAATACTATGGAACGGTATACGTCATATCGTAACACCACATAACGTTATACGTTATAACGTAATACTATATAACGTTATACGTCATATCGTATCACCACATAACGTTATACGTTATATCGTAATACCACATATCCTTATACGTTATAACGTAGTACTATATAACGGTATACGTCATATCGTAACACCACATAACGTTATACGTTATATCGTATTACCACATAACGTTATACGTTATAACGTAGTTCTATATAACGGTATACGTCATATCGTAACACCACATAACGTTATACGTTATATCGTAGTACCACATAACGTTATACGTCATATCGTAATACCACACAACGTCATACGTTATATCCTAATACTATCTTACGTTATACGTTATATCGTAGTACCACATAACGTTATACGTTATAACGTAATACTATATAACGTTATACGTTATATCCTAATACTACATTACGTTATACGTCATATCGTAATACCACATAACGTTATACGTTATAACGTAATACTATATAACGTTATACGTCATATCTAACAC
>NW_025218795.1:0-1032 GCF_014825855.1 Bombus pyrosoma | reverse complement strand
TACGTTACAACGTAATACTATACAATGTTATACGCCATAACGTAGTGCTATATAACGTTATACGTTATATTATAATACTACACATCGTTATACGTCATAACGTAGTACTATATGCCGTTATACGTTATAACGTAATACTATATATCGTTATACGTCATAACGTAGTACTATATAACATTATATGTTATATCGTAATACCATACAACGTTATACGCTATATCGTAATAGCATATAACTTTATACGTTATATCATAATACTGCACAACGTTATACGTCATAACGTAATACTATACAACGTTATACGTCATAACGTAGTACTATACAACGTTATATGTTATATCGTGATACCCTATATCGTTATATGCTATATCGTAGTAACATATAACGTTATACGTTATATCAAAATACTGCACAACGTTATACGTCATAACGTAATACTATACAACGTTATAAGTCATAACGTATTACTATATAACGTTATATGTTACGTCATCATACTACACATCGCTATACGTCACAACGTAATACTATTCAACGTTATACGTCATAACGTAGTACTATACAACGTTATATGTTATATCGAAATACCGTATAACGTTATACGCTATATCGTAGTAACATAAAACGTTATATGTTATATCGTAATACCATATAACGTTATACGCTATATCGTAATACTATACTACGTTATACGTCATAACGTAGTACTATACAACGTTATATGTTATATCGTAATAACGTACAACGTTACACGCTATTTCGTAATAGCATATAACGTTATACGTTATATCATAATACTGCACAACGTTATACGTCATAACGTAGTACTATACAACGTTATACGTTATATCATAATACTGCACAACGTTATACGTCATAACGTAGTACTATACAACGTTATACGTCATAACGTAATACTATGCAACGTTTTACGTCATAACGTAGTACTATATAACGTTATACGTTATATCATCATACTACAGAACGTCATACGCGATAACGTAGTACTATATAACGTTATATGTAATATCG
>NW_025218794.1:0-1032 GCF_014825855.1 Bombus pyrosoma | reverse complement strand
ACGTTATATAGTGTTACGATATAACGGATAACATTATATGGTAATACGTTATAACGTATAACGATATGTAGTATTACGATATAACGTATAACGTTATCTAGCATTACGATATAACGTATAACGTTATGTAGTTTTACGATACAGCATATAACGATATGTAATAATACGTTATAACGTATAACGTTACGTTGTACTACGATATAACGTATAAGGTTATCTAGCATTACGATATAACGTATAACGTTATATGGTATTACGATATAACCTATAACGTTACGTAGCATCACGATATAACTTATAACGTTATATAGTATTACGTTATAACGTATAACGTTATGTAGCATTACGATATAACGAAAACGTTATGTACTGTTACGATATAACCGATAACGTTATGCAGCATTACGAAATAACGAATAACGATATGTAGCATTACGATATAACGTATAACGTTATGTAGTACTACGTTCAAACGTATAACGTTGTGTAGTGTTACGATACAGCATATAACGATATATAATAATACGCTATAACGTATAACGTTATGTTGTGTTACGTTATAACGTGTAACGCTATATAGTATTACGATATAACGTATAACGTTATATGGTATTACGATATAACCTATAACGTTACGTAGCATTACGATATAAGTTATAACGTTATATAGTATTACGTTATAACGTATAACGTTATGTAGCATTACGATATAACGAAAACGATATGTACTGTTACGATATAACGTATAACGATATCTAGTATAACGATATAACGTATAACGTTATATAGTATTACGATATAACGGATAACGTTATATGGTAATACGTTATAATGTATAACGATATGTAGTATTACGATATAACTTATAACGTTATGTACTATTACGACATAACGGATAACGTTATGTAGTATTACGATATAACGTATATCGTTATATAATATTACCCTATATCGTATAAAGCTATGTACTATTATGTTATAGCGTATAACGTTATGTAGTACTACGTTATAACGTATAACGTTATGTAGCGT
>NW_025218793.1:0-1032 GCF_014825855.1 Bombus pyrosoma | reverse complement strand
TATCGTACTACCACATAACGTTATACGTTATAACGTAATACTGTGTAACGTTATATGTCATATCGTAACACCACATAACGTTATACGTTATATGGTAGTACGACATAACGATATACGTTATATCGTATTGCTATATGACTTTATACGTTATATCCTAATACTACATTACGATATGCGTCATATCATATTACCACATGACTTTATGCGTTATAACGTAATACTATGTAACGTTATACGTCATATCGTAACACCACATAACGTTATACGCTATATCGTATTGCTATATGACGTTATACGTTATATCCTAATACTACATTACGTTATACGTCATATCGTAATACCACATAACGTTATACGTTGTAACGTAATAATATATAACGTTATACATCACATCGTGTTGATATATGACGTTATACGTTATAACGTAATACTATGTAACGTTATAAGTCATATCGTAATACCACATAACGTTATACGTTATATCGTATTGCTATATGACGTTATACGTCATATCGTACTACCACATAAAGTTATATGCTATAACGTAATACTGTGTAAAGTTATACGTCATATCGTAATACCACATAATGTTATACGTTATAACGTAATACTATATAACGTTATACGTCTTATCGTAACACCACTTAACGTTATACGTTATATCGTGGTACCACATAACGTTATACATTATATCGTATTGCTATATGACGATATACGTTATATCCTAATACTACATTACGTTATACGTCATACCGTAATACCGCATATCGTTATACGTTATAACGTGATACTATATAACTTTATACGTCATATCGCAACACCACATAACGTTATACGTTATAAGGTAGTACCACATAACGTTATACGTTGTAACGTAATAATATATAACGTTATACATCATATCGTATTGATATATGACGTTATACGTTATAACCTAATACTACATTACGTTATACGTCATATCGTAATACCACATAACGTTATACGTTATATCGTATTACTATATGACGTTATACGTCATATCGTACTACC
>NW_025218792.1:0-1032 GCF_014825855.1 Bombus pyrosoma | reverse complement strand
GTATGATGATATAACGTATAACGTTATATAGTAATACGTTAAGACGTATAACGTTGTGTAGTATTACGATATAACATATAACGTTATATGTTACTACGTTATGACGTTTAACGTTCTGTAGTATGATGATATAACGTATAACGTTATATAGTAATACGTTATGACGTATAACGTTGTGTAGTATGATGATATAACGTATTACGTTATATAGTAATACGTTAAGACGTATAACGTTGTGTAGTATTACGATATAACATATAACGTTATATAGTAATACGTTATGACGTATAACGTTGTATAGTATTACGATATAGTGTATAACATTATATGGTATTACGATATAACATATAACGTTATATAGTACTACGATATGACGTATAACGTTCTGTAGTATGATGATATAACGCATAACGTTATATGGTATTACGATATAACATATAACGTTATATGGTATTACGATATAACATATAACGTTATATAGTACTACGTTATGACGTATGACGTTCTGTAGTTTGATGATATAACGTATAACGTTATATAGTAATACGTTATGACGTATAACGTTGTATAGTATTACGATATAGCGTATAACGTTATATGGTATTACGATATAACGTATAACGTTATATAGTATTACGTTATGTCTTATAACGTTATAAATACTACGTTATGACGTATAACGATATATAGTATTACGTTATAACGTATAACGACATATAGTACTACGTTATGGCGTAGAACGATGTGTACTATTATGATATAACGTATAACGTTACATGGTATGACGTTATAACGTATAACCTTATGCAGTATTACGATATAACGTATAACGATATATAGTATTACGTTATGACGTTTAACGTTCTGTAGTATGATGATATAACGTATAACGTTATATAGTAATACGTTATGACGTATAACGTTGTATAGTATTACGATATAGCGTATAACGTTATATGGTATTACGATATAACATATAACGTTATATAGTACTACGTTATGACGTATAACGTTCTGTAGTATGATGATATA
>NW_025218791.1:0-2181 GCF_014825855.1 Bombus pyrosoma | reverse complement strand
ATTACGTTATAATGTATAACGATATGTGGTATTACGATATAACGTATAACGTTATGTGGTGTTACGATATGACGTATAACGTTATATACTATTACGTTATAACGTATAACGTTATGTAGTATTACGATATAACGTATAACGTTATGTGGTGTTACGATATGACGTATAACGTTATGTAGTATTACGTTATAACGTATATAGTTATGTGGTATTACGATATAACGTATAACGCTATGTGGTGTTACGATATGACGTATAACGTTACGTAGTACTACGTTATAATGTATAACGATATGTGGTATTACGATATAACGTATAACGTTATATAGCATTACGTTATAATGTATAACGATATGTGGTATTACGATATAACGTATAATCATATGTGGTGATGCGATATGACGTATAACGTTATATAGTATTACGTTATAACGTATAACATTCTGTGGTGTTACGATATGACGTATAACATTATGTAGTATTACGTTATAACGTATAACGTTATGTGGTACTACGATATAACGAATAACGTTATGCGGTGTTACGATATGACGTATAACGTTATATACTATTACGTTATAATGTATAACGATATGTGGTATTACGATATAACGTATAACGTTATGTGTTGTTACGATATGACGTATAACGTTATACAGTGTTACGTTATAACGTATAACGTTATGTGGTATTACGATATGACGTATAACGTTATGTGGTATTACGATAAGACGCATAACGTAATGCAGTATTAGGATATGACGTATAACGTCATATAGCAATACGATATAACGTATAACGTTATGGGGTGTTACGATATGACGTATGCCGTTATATAGTACTACGATATAACGTATAACGTTATGTGCTATTACCATATAACGTATAACGTCATATAGCAATGCGATATAACGTATAACGTTATGGGGTGTTACGATGTGACATATACCGTTATATAGTATTACGATATAACGTATAACGTTATGTGGTATTACCATATAACGTATAACGTCATATAGCAATACGATATAACGTATAACGTTATGTGGTACTACGATATGACGTATAACGTTATGTGGTGTTACGATATGACGTATAACGTTATGTAGTATTACGTTATAACGTATAACGTTATGTGGTATTACGATATAACGTATAACGTTATGTGGTATTACGATATGACGTTTAACGTTATATAGTATTACGTTATAATGTATAACGATATGTGGTATTACGATATAACGAATAACGATATGTGGTGTTACGATATGACGTATAACGTTACATAGTATTACGTTATAACGTATAACGTTATGTGGTATTACGATATAACGTAAAACGTTATGTGGTGTTACGTTATAACGTATAACGTTATGTAGTATTACGATATAACGTATAACGTTATGTGGTGTTACGATATGACGTATAACGTTATAAAGTATTACGTTATAATGTGTAACGATATGTGGTATTACGTTATAACGTATAACGTTCTGTGGTGTTACGATATGACGTATAACGTAATGTAGTATTACGTTATAACGTATATCGTTATGTGGTATTACGATATAACGTATAACGTTATGTGGTGTTACGATATGACGTATAACGTTATGTAGTATTACGTTATAATGTATAACGATATGTGGTATTACGATATAACGTATAACGTTATGTGGTGTTGCGATATGACGTATAACGTTATACAGTGTTACGTTATAACGTATAACGTTATGTGGTATTACGATATGACGTATAACGTTATATAGTATTACGTTATAACGTATAACGTTATGCGGTGTTACGATATAACGTATAACGTTATGCGGTATTACCATATAACGTAAGACGTCATATAGCAATACGACATAAGGTATAACGTTACGGGGTGTTACGATATGACGTATACCGTTATATAGTATTACGATATAACGTATAACGTTATGTGGTATTACCATATAACGTATAAGGTCATAGAGCAATACGATATATCGTATAACGTTATGTGGTATTACGATATGACGTATAACGTAATGTAGTATTAGGATATGACGTATAACGTAATGTAGTATTAGGATATAACGTATAACGTCATATAGCAATACGATATAACGTATAACGTTATGGGGTGTTACGATATGACGTATACCGTTATATAGTACTACGATATAACGTATAACG
>NW_025218790.1:0-1032 GCF_014825855.1 Bombus pyrosoma | reverse complement strand
CGTTATATCGTAATACTGCATATCGCTATATGTTATAACGTAATGCTACATAACGTTATACGTTACATCCTAATACCATATAACGTTATACGTTATAACGTATTGCTATATAACGTTATACGTTATAACGTAATGCTACATAACGTTATACGTTACATCCTAATACCATATAACGTTATACGTTATAACGTAATACTATGTAACGTTATACGTTATAACGTAATGCTACATAACGTTAAACGTTATAACGCAATGCTACATAACGTTATACGTTATGACATATACCTACATAGCGTTATACGTTATAACGTAATGCTACATAACGTTATACGTTGTATCGTAACACTATATAACGTTGTACGTTATAACATATATCTACATAACGTTATACGTTATAACGTAATGCTACATAACGTTATACGTTACATCCTAATACCATATAACGTTATACGTTATAACGTAATGCTACATAACGTTATACGTTATAACGTAATAATACATATCGCTATATGTTATAACGTAATGCTACATAACGTTATACGTTGTATCGTAACACTATATAACGTTATACGTTATAACATATATCTACATAACGTTATACGTTATAACGTAATGCTATTTAACGTTATACGTTACATCCTAATACCATATAACGTTATACGTTATAACGTAATGCTACATAACGTTATACGTTATAACGTAATACTACATATCGCTATATGTTATAACGTAATGCTACATAACGTTAAACGTTACATCCTAATACCATATAACGTTATACGTTATAACGTAATACTATATAGCGTTATACGTTGTAACATATGTCTACATAGCGTTATACGTTATAACGTAATGCTACATAACGTTATACGCTATAACGTAATACTACATGACCTTATACGTTATATCGCAATATGACAAAACGTTATACGTTATAACGTAATAGTACATAGCGTTATACGCTGTAACGTAATACTACATGACGTTATGCGTTATATCGTAATATGACATAACGTTATACGTTATAACGTA
>NW_025218789.1:0-1032 GCF_014825855.1 Bombus pyrosoma | reverse complement strand
TATGTTATAACGTATAACGTTATATAGTGTTACGATACAACGTATAACGTTATGTAGTATTACGTTATAACATATAACGACATGTAGTATTACGATATAACGTATAATGTTATGTAGCATTACGTTATAACGTATAACGTTATGTAGATGTATGTTATAACGTATAACGTTATGTAGCATTACGTTATAACGTATAACGTTATGCAGATATAAATAATAACGCATAACGTTATGTAGCATTACGTTATAACGTATAACGCTATGCAGATATATGTTATAACGTATAACGTTATGTAGCATTACGTTATAACGTATTACATTATGTCGAATATGTTATAACGTATGGCGTGATGCAGTATTACGATATAACATATAAGGTTATTTAACATTACGTTGTAACGTGTAACGTTATGTAGCATTACGTTATAACGTATAACGTTATATAGTATTACGTTATAACGTATAACGTTATATGATATTAGGATGTAACGTATAACGTTATGTAGATAAATATTATAACGTGTAACGTTATGTAGCATTAAGTTATAACGAATAACGTTATATAGTATTACGTTATAACGTATAACGATATGTAGCATTACGTTATAACTTATAACGTTATGTAGATACATGTTATAACGTATAACGTAATATAGTGTTACGATACAACGTATAACGTTATGTAGTATTACTTTATAACATATAACGATATGTAGTCTTACGATATAACGTATAACGATATGTAGATATATGTTATAACGTATAACGTTATGTAGCATTACGTTATAACGTATAACGTTATGTAGCATTACGTTATAACGTATAACGTTATCTAGTATTACGTTATAACGTATAACGTTATATGGTATTAGTATGTAACGTATAACGTTTTGTAGCATTACGTTATAACATATAGCGATATGTAGTATTACGTTATAGCGTATAACGTTATGTAGCATTACGTTATAACTTATAACGTTATGTAGACATATGTTATAACGTATAACGTTATATAGCAATACGTTATAACGT
>NW_025218788.1:0-1032 GCF_014825855.1 Bombus pyrosoma | reverse complement strand
ATAACGTATAACGATATGTAGATATATGTTATAACGTATAACGTTATATGGTATTAGGATGTAACATATAACGTTAAGTAGATATATGTTATAACGTATAACGTTATGTAGCATTACGTCATAACGTATAACGTTATGTAGCATTACGTTATAACGTATAACGTTATATAGTATTACGTTATAACGTATAACGTTATATGGTACTAGGATGAAATGTATAACGTTATGTAGCATTACGTTATAACGTATATCGCTATGTAGATATATGTTATAACGTATAACGTTATGTAGCATTACGATATAACGTATAACGTTATGTAGCATTACGCTATAACGTATAACGTTATGTAGATATATGTTATGTAGCACGTTATGTAAAACGTTATGTAGCATTACGATACAACGTATAACGTTATGTAGTATTACGTTATGACATATAACGATATGTAGTATTACGATATAACGTATATCGTTATGCAGCATTACGTTATAACGTATAATGTTATATGGTATTAGGATGTAACATATAACGTTATGTAGATATATGTTATAACGTATAACGTTATGTAGCATTACGTCATAACGTATAACGTTATGTAGCATTACGTTATAACGTATAACGTTATATAGTATTACGTTATAACGTATAACGTTATATGGTACTACTATGAAATGTATAACGTTATGTAGCATTACGTTATAACGTATATCGCTATGTAGATATATGTTATAACGTGTAACGTTATGTAGCATTACGATATAACGTATAACGTTATGTAGCATTACGCTATAACGTATAACGTTATGTAGATATATGTTATGTAGCACGTTATGTAAAACGTTATGTAGCATTACGATACAACGTATAACGTTATGTAGTATTACGTTATAACATATAACGATATGTAGTATTACGATATAACGTATATCGTTATGCAGCATTACGTTATAACGTATAATGTTATATGGTATTAGGATGTAACGTATAACGTTATGTAGCATTACGATATAACGTATAACGTTATGTAGCAT
>NW_025218787.1:0-1032 GCF_014825855.1 Bombus pyrosoma | reverse complement strand
TAACGTTACACGTTATTACGTAATATTACATAAAGTTATACGTTATAACGTAATGCTATATAATGTTATATGTTATATCGTGATGCTACATAACGTTATACGTTATAACGTAATACTATATAACGTTATACGTTATAACGTAATGCTATATAACATTATATGTTATATCGTAATGCTACATAACGTTATACGTTATACCATAATACTACAAAACGTTACACGTTATAACGTAATATTACATAACGTTATACGTTATAACGTAATACTACATAACGTTATACCATAGAACGTAATACCACATAACGTTATACGCTATAACGTAACACTGTATAACGTTATACGTTATAACGTAATACTATATAACGTTATACGTTATAACGTAATGCTATATAACGTTATACGTTATACCGTATAGGTATATAACGTTATACGTTATATCGCAATGCTACATAGCGTTATACGTTATACCGTAATACTGCATAACGTTACACGTTATTACGTAATATTACATAACGTTATACGTTATAACGTAATACTATATAACGTTATACGTTATATCACGAAGCTACATAACGTTATACGTTATATTGCGAAGCTATATAACGTTATACGTTAAATCATAATGCTACATAACGTTAGACATTATGAAGTAATACTATATAACGATATACGTTATAACGTCATACTGTATAAGGTTATGCGTTATGACGTAATGCTACATAACGTTATACGCTATAACGTAATACTATAGATCGTTATACGTTATGCCGTGGTACTACATAACGTTACACATTATTACGTAATACTACATAACGTTATACATTATATCGCATGGCTATACAACGTTATACGTTATATCATAATGCTACATAACGTTATACGTTATGAAGTAATACTATATAACGTTATACGTTATAACGTAATGCTATATAACGTTATACATTATATCGTGATGCTACATGTCGTTATACGTTATAACGTAATACTATATAACGTTATACGTTATAACGTAATGCTATATAACGTTATACG
>NW_025218786.1:0-1032 GCF_014825855.1 Bombus pyrosoma | reverse complement strand
GTTATGTGGTATTACGTTATAACGTATGACGTTATGTAGTATTACGTTATAACGTATAACGTTATATAGTATTACGTTATAACATATAGTGTTATGTAGTATTACGTTATAATGTATAACGTTATATAGTACTACGTTATATCGTATAACGTTATGTAGTATTACGTTACAACGTATAATGTTATGTAGTATTACGTTATAACATATAGAGTCATGTGGTACTACGTTATAACGTATAACGTTATGTAGTATTACGTTACATCGTATAATGATATATGGTTATACGTTATAACTTATAACGCCATGTAGTGTTACGTTATAACGTATAACATTACATGGTAAAACATTATAAGGTATAACGTTATGTAGTACTACGTTACATCGTACAACGTTGTATGGTAATACGTTACGGCGTATAACGATATATTGTAATACCTTATAACGTATAACGTCATGTTGTATTACGTTATAAGGTATAACGTTACGTAGTACTGCGTTATAACGTATGACGTTATGTAGTATTACGTTGTAACGTGTAACGTTATATGGTAATACGTTATATCGTATAACGTTATATAATATTACGTTATAACGTATAACGTTATGTAGTATTACGTTACAACGTATAACGTTATATGATAATACGTTATAAGGTATAACTTTATGTAGTATTACGTTACATCGTTCAACGTTGTATGGTAATACGTTACGGTGTATAACGATATATTGTAATTCCTTATAACGTATAACGTCATGTAGTATTACGTTATAAGGTATAACGTTACGTAGTACTACGTTATAACGTATAACGTTATGTAGTATTACGTTGTAAGGTATAACGTTATATGGAAATACGTTATATCGTATAACGTAATGTAGCATTACGTTGTAACGTATAACGTGATGTAGTACTAGGCTATAACGTATAACGTTATATGGTAATACGTTATAAGGTATAACGTTATGTAGTATTACGTTACATCGTTCAACGTTGTATGGTAATACGTTACGGCGTATAACGATATATTGTAA
>NW_025218785.1:0-1032 GCF_014825855.1 Bombus pyrosoma | reverse complement strand
ATATCGTTATACGTCTGATCGTATTGCTATATGATGTTATACGTTATATCGTGCTACCACACAACGTTATACGTTACTCGTAATACTATATAACGTTATACGTCATATCGTATAGCTATATGACGTTATGCGATATATCGTAATACCACATAAAGTTATGAGTTATAACGTAATACTATATAACGTTATACATCATGTCGTAACACCGCACAGCTTTATACGTTATATCGTATTGCTATATGACGTTATACGTTATATCCTAATACTACATTTCGGTATACGTCATATCGTACAACCACATAACGTTATACGTTATAACGTAATACTATGCAACGTTATACGTCGTATCGTAACATCACATAACGTTATACGTTATATCGTATTGCTATATGACGTTATACGTTATATTCTAATACTACATTACGTTATACGTCATATCGTAATACCACATAACGTTATACTTTATAACGTAATTCTATATAACGTTATACGTCATATCGTTACACCGCATAACGTTATACGTTATATCGTATTGCTATATGACGTTATACGTTATATTCCAATACTACGTTACGTTATACGTCATATCGTACTACCACATAACGTTATACGTCATATCGTAATACTATATAACGTTGTACATCATATCGTAACACCACATAGCGTTATACGTTACATCGTGTTGCTATATGACGTTATACGCCATATCGTAACATCACATAGCGTTATACGTTATATCGTATTGCTATATGACGATATACGTTATATCCTAATACTACATTACGTTATAAGTTATATCGTAATACCACATAACGTTGTACGTTATATCGTATTACCACATAACGTTATACGTCATATCGTAATACTATATAACGTTGTACATCATATCGTAACACCACATAGCGTTATACGTTACATCGTATTGCTATATGACGTTATACGTCATATAGTAACACCACATAGCCTTATACGTTATATGGTAGTTCCACATATCGTTATATGTTTTATCGTATTGCTATATGACGATATACG
>NW_025218784.1:0-1032 GCF_014825855.1 Bombus pyrosoma | reverse complement strand
AGTTTTACGTTATAACGTATAACGGTATATGGCAATACGTTATAACGTATAACCATATGTAGCATTACGTTATGACGTACAACGTTGTGTAGTATTACGTTATAACGTAAAACGTTATGTAGAATTACGTTAGACCGTATAACGCTATGTAGCATTACGATATAACGTATAACGTTATGTAGCTTTACGATATAACGTACAACGTTATGTAGCATTACGTTATAACGTATAACGTTATGCAGCTATACGACATAACGTATATAGTTATGTAGCATTACGTTATAGCGTATAACGTTATGTAGAATTACGTTAGAGAGTATAACGTTATGTAGCATTACGATATAACGTATAACGTTATGTAGCATTACGATATAACGTATAACGTTATGTAGCATTACGTTATAACGTATAACCTTATGTAGTATAACGCTATAACGTATAACGCTATGTAGAATTTCGTTGTAACGTATAACGTTATATGGTAATACGTTATAACGTATAACGTTATGTAGCATTACGTTATACCGTATATCGTTATGTAGCTTTCCGTTATAACGAATAACGTTATGTAGCATTAGGTTATAACGTATACCGTTATGTAGCATTACGTTATAACGTATAACGTTATGTAGCATTATGTTATAACGTATAACGTTATGTAGCTTTACTTTATAACGTATAACGTTATGTAGTATTAGGTTATAACGTATAACGTTATGTATCATTACCTTATAACGTATAAGGTTCTGTAGCGTTACGATATAACGTATAACGTTATGTAGCATTACGCTGTAACGTATAACGTTGTGTAGTATTACGTTATAACGTATAACGTTAGGTAGCTTTACGATATAACGTATAACGTTATGTAGCATTAGGTCATAACGTATAACGTTATGTAGCATTAGGTTATAACGTATAACGTTATGTAGTATTACGTTATAACGTATAAGATTCTGTAGCGTTACGATATAACGTATAACGTTATGTAGCATTACGTTGTAACGTATAACGTTGTGTAGCTTTACGTTA
>NW_025218783.1:0-1032 GCF_014825855.1 Bombus pyrosoma | reverse complement strand
TAATACTATATAACGTTATACGTTATATCATAATACTATATAACGTTATACTTTATAATGTAATACCACATATCGTTATACGTTATATAGTAATACCATATAACGTTATACGTTATATCGTAATACCATATAACGTTATACGTTATATCGTAATACCATATAACGTTATACGTTATATCGTCATACCATATAACGTTATGCGTTATATCGTAATACCACATAACGTTATTGATTACAACGTAATACCACATACCGTTATACGTTATATCGTAATACTATATAACGTTATACCTTATATCATAATACTATATAACGTTATACGTTATATCATAATACTATATAACGTTATGCGTTATATCATAATACTATACAACGTTATACGTTATAACGTAATACCACATATCGTTATACGTTATATCGTAATACCACATATCGTTATACGTTATATCGTAATACCATATAACGTTATTGATTACAAAGTATTACCACATATCGTTATACGTTATATCGTAATACTATATAACGTTATACGTTATATCATAATACTATATAACGTTATACGTTACATCGTAATACCATATAACGTTATACGTTATATCGTAATACCATATAACGTTATTGATTACAAAGTAATACCACATATCGTTATACGTTATATCGTAATACTATATAACGTTATACGTTATATCATAATACTATATAACGTTACACGTTATAACGTAATACCACATATCGTTATACGTTATATCGTAATACCATATAGCGTTATACGTTATCTCGTAATACCATATAACGTTATACGTTATATCGTAATACCATATAACGTTATACGATATATCGTAATACCATATAACGTTATACGTTATATCGTAATACCATATAACGTTATACGTTATATCATAACAGTACTTAACGTTATACTTTATAATGTAATACCACATATCGTTATACGTTATATCGTAATACCATATAACGTTATACGTTATATCGTAATACCATATAACGTTATACGTTATATCGTAATACGATATA
>NW_025218782.1:0-1033 GCF_014825855.1 Bombus pyrosoma | reverse complement strand
ACGGTTGTTTTGTATCGTATTTTGTAATATTATTTATTGTTCTTGTTTGGTGTCCAATTTTAGCTAATTCATCACTTAGCTTTTTCGTGCTGATTTTTGGATGCAGTCCTCTTATGACTATCTTGTAGCTTCTTTCCGTTTTTAGCTGATAAGTGTGGTATATAGCATTTTTTTCTTTTAATGCTTTTATTACATTCCTCGGGGGTGTTTGTTTGAATTTTTACTTGATCAAGTTTTATTTGTTTTATTGTATAATTGTCCTTCCCGACTATATTATTTAGTAGTTCAATAAGCGGGTCTATTATTTGGGCCTCGAAAATTATTGGTGGCGGTTTTGTAATGTGATTTGAGTGAGTTGTGGCTTTATTTGTCTGATCAACGCCTGTTTCTTCCGTTAATGAGCTGAAGGAATTTCTTAATGGTAATTCTTGCAGCCATTGCTGCTTTTCTGTATCTGGATTTCCTGCGGCACTTGTGCCTGTAGTTATTTTACGCTTTTTGTTGTTTTTTGCTAGCTTCCAGTTTTCATCCTGATAATATTTTTCGTTATCTTGACTGTACTCCTCCTGTCTTCGCTGCCCCTTCATTTCTTCTATGTCCATACTTTGATTAATGTTAACTTGTTGTTGTTGCTTTAGGGCTGATAAATCTACCGACCTATTTATATAATATCTTTCACCTTTAGTTGAAATTTTAATTGCTGGTATCTGTTGCTGCATTGTTGGGCTTCTCCTCACTATCACTAATCGCTAATTTTACTTAGCACTAAGGAAATTCACAGATCACTACCCCGGAGCACACGTCTGTTTACTTCGGTTGCCCGGGCAGAACTGTGATACACATTGTATAGAAATTTACTGAAACAATTCTTTTGTCTACCAAACATTAATTGGTAATGTCTGATAAGTGAAGAACATAATTTGATTATCAGAAGGTTGATTTCTGAAATTTCTATAAAGAAAGGTTAGTTTAGCGAGGTAAATATTTTACACAAATGTTTATAAAATGAAAAAATATTCAACTACGTACTAGT
>NW_025218781.1:0-1033 GCF_014825855.1 Bombus pyrosoma | reverse complement strand
TTATATGGTACTACGATATAACGAATAACATTATGTAGCATTACAATATAACGTATAACGTTATGTAGCATTACGTTATAGCGTATAACGTTATGTAGTATTGCGATATAACGTATAACATAATGTAGTATTACGTAATAACGTATAACGCTATATAGTATTACGATATAACGTATAACGGTATGTAGTGTTACGTTAATATATGTAACGATATATAGTATTACGATATAACGTATAACGTAATATGGTACTACTATATAACGTATAACGATATGTAGTATTACGATATAACGTATAACATAATGTAGTATTACGTAATAACGTATAACGCTATATAGTATTACGATATAACGTATAACGTTATGTAGTATTGCGTTATAGCGTATAACGTTATATAGTATTACGATATGATGTATAACGTTATATGGTACTACGATATAACGTATAACGATATGTAGTGTTACGTGATAACGAATAACGTTATGTAGTATTACGTTATAGCGTATAACGTTATATAGTATTACGATATGACGTATAACGTTATATGGTATTACGATATAACGTATAACGATATGTGGTATTACGATATAACGAATAACGATATGCAGTATTACGATATAACGTATAACGTTATACAGTATTACGATATAACGTATAACGTTATGTAGTGTGACGTTATGACGCATAACGATATATGTTACTACGATATAACGGATAACGATATGATGTATTGCGATATAAGGTATAACGTTATCTAATATTACGTTCTAGCGTATAACGTTATATAGTATTACGATATGACGTATAATGGTATATGGTATTACGATATAACGCATAACGATATGTAGTATAACGATATAACGTATAACGATATGTAGTATTACGATATAACGTATAACGTTATACAGTATTACGATATAACGTATAACGTTATGTAGCATTACGATATAACGTATAACGTTATGTAGCATTACGTTATAGCGTATAACGTTATGTCGTATTACGATATAATGTATAACATAATGTACTATTA
>NW_025218780.1:0-2182 GCF_014825855.1 Bombus pyrosoma | reverse complement strand
AGTACATAACGTTAAACAATACAACGTAATGCTACATACCGTTATACGTTATAACGTAGTACTACATAACGTTATACGTCATAGTGTAATAGTACATAACGTCATACGTTATAACGTAATGCTACATAACGTTATACGTTATACCGTTATACTATATAACGTTAAAAGTTTTATCGTTATACTATATAACGTTATACGTCATAGTGTAATAGTACATAACGTCATACGTTATAACGTAATGCTACATAACGTTATACGTTATACCGTTATACTATATAACGTTAAAAGTTTTATCGTTATACTATATAACGTTATACGTTATAACGTAATAGTACATAACGTTATACGTTATAATCTACTGCTACATAACGATATACGTTATATCGTAATACTACACAACGTTATACATTATAACGCAATAGTACATAACGTTATCCGTTATAACATAATAGTACATAGCGTTATACGTTATAATCTACTGCTACATAACGATATACGTTATATCGTAATACTTCATAACGTTATACGTTATAACATAATAGTACATAACGTTATACGTTATAACCTAATGCTACATAACGTTATACGTTATAGTGTAATAGTACATAACGTTATACATTATAACGTAATAGTACATAACGTTGTACGTTATAACACAATAGTATATAATGTTATAAATTATAACCTAATGCTACATAACGTTATACGTTATATCGTAGTACTACATATCGTTATACGTTATAACATAATTGTACATAACGTTATACGCTATAACCTAATGCTACTTAACGTTATATGTTATATCGTAATACTACGTAACGTTATACATTATAACGCAATAGTACATAACTGTATCCGTTATAACATAATTGTACATAACGTTATACGTTATAATCTAATGCTACATAACGATATGCGTTATATCGTAATACTACATAACGTTATGCGTTATAGCATAATAGTACATAACGTTATACCTTATAACCTAATGCTACATAACGTTATACGTTATATCGTAATACTACATAACGTTATACGTTATAACACAATATTACATAACGTTATACGTTATAACCTAATGCTACATAACGATATACGTTATATCGGAATACTACATAACGTTATACGTTATGACATAATAGTACATAACGTTATACGTTATAACCTAATGCTACATAACGTTATACGTTATATCGTAATACTACATAACGTTATACGTTATAACATAATGGTACACAACGCTATACGTTATAACCTAATGCTACATAACGTTATACGTTATATCGTAATACTACATAACGTTATACGTTATATCGTTATACTATATAACGTCATACGTTATAACGTAATGCTACATAACGTTATACGTTATATTGTTATACTACATAACGTTACACGTTGTATCGTTACACTATATAACGTTATACGTTATAACGTAATAGTATATAACGTTATACGTTATAACCTAATGCTACATAACGATATACGGCATATCGTAATACTACATAACGTTATAAGTTATAACATAACAGTACATAACGTTATACGTTTTAACATAATAGTGCATAAAGTTATACGTTATAAGCAAATGCTACATAACGTTATACGTTATATCGTAATACTTCATAACGTTATACGTTATAACATAATAGTACATAACGTTATACGTTATAACCTAATGCTACATAACGTTATACGTTATAGTGTAATAGTACATAACGTCATACGTTATAACGTAATGCTACATAACGTTATACGTTATATCGTTATACTACATAACGTTCCACGTTATATCGTTACACTATATAACGTTATATCGTTATACTACATAACGTTACACGTTATATCGTTACACTATATAACGTTATATCGTTATACTACATAACGTTACACGTTATATCTTTACACTATATAACGTTATACGTTATAACGTAATAGTACATAACGTTGTACGTTATAACACAATAGTATATAATGTTATAAATTATAACCTAATGCTACATAACGTTATACGTTATATCGTAATGCTACATATCGTTATACGTTATAACATAATAGTACATAACGTTATACGCTATAACCTAATGCTACATAACGTTATATGTTATATCGTAATACTACGTAACGTTATACATTATAACGCAATAGTACATAACGTTATCCGTTATAACATAATAGTACA
>NW_025218779.1:0-1033 GCF_014825855.1 Bombus pyrosoma | reverse complement strand
TACGATATAACGTGTAACTTTACGTAGCGTTACGATATAACGCGTAACGTTATGTAGTATTACGATATAACGTATAACGTTATATGGTATTACGATATCACGTATAACGTTATGTAGCAATATGATATAACGTATAACGTTATGTAGCATAGCGATACAACGTATAACGATATATGCTACTACGATATAACGTATAACGGTATGTAGTATTACGTTATATCGTATAACGCTATGTAGTATTACGATATAACGCATAACGATATGTAGTATTAAGATATAACGTATAACGTTATGTACTATTACGTTATAACGTATAACGTTATGTAGTATTACGATATAACGCATAACGATATGTAGTATTAAGATATAACGTATAACGTTATGTAATATTGAGTTAAAACGTATAACGATATGTAGTATTACGTTATAACGTATAACGTTATGTAGTATTACTTTATAACGTGTAACGTTATGTAGTACTACGATATAACGTTTAACGTTATATGGTAATACGATATAACGTATATCGTTATGTAGCATTACTTTATAACGTGTAACGTTATGTAGTACTACGATATCACGTATAACGTTATATGGTAATACGATATAAGGTATAACGTTATGTACTATTACGTTATAACGCACAACGCTGTGTAGTATTACCTTATAATGTATAACGTTATGTAGTACGACGATATAACGTATAACGGTATGTAGCATTACGGTATAACGTATAACGTTATGTAGAATCACGTTATATCGTGTAACGATATGTAGTATTACGATATAACGTATAACGTTATGTGGTAATACGATATAACGTATAACGTTAGATGGTAATACGATATAACGTATAACATTATGTAGTATTACGATATAACGTATAAGGATATGTAGTATTACGATATAATGTATGACGATATGTAGTGTTACGGCATAACGTATAACGTTATGTAGTATTACGATATACCGTATAACGATATATGGTATTACATTATAACGTAAAACGTTATGTAGTATGACGATATAACGT
>NW_025218778.1:0-1033 GCF_014825855.1 Bombus pyrosoma | reverse complement strand
CATAACGTTATACGTTATAACGTAATACTATATAACGTTATACGTTATAACGTAATGCTACATAACGTTATACGTTACATCGTAATACCATATAACGTTATACGTTGTATCGTAATGCTACATAACGTTTTACGTTATAACATATATCTACATAACGTTATACGTTATAACGTAATGCTACATAACGTTATACGTTATAACGTAATACTATATAACGTTATACGTTATAACGTAATGCTACATAACGTTATACGTTATATCGTAATACTACATATCGTTATATGTTATAACGTAATACTACATAACGTTATACGTTATATCGTAATGCTACATAACGTTTTACGTACTAACATATATCTACATACCGTTATACGTTATAACGCAATGCTACATAACCTTATACGTTATAACGTAATACTATATAACGTTATACGTTATAACGTAATGCTACATAACGTTATACGTTATATCGTAATACTACATATCGTTATATGTTATAACGTAATACTACATAACATTATACGTTGTATCGTAATACTACATATCGTTATATGTTATGGCGTAATACTACATATCGTTATGCGCTATAACGTAATGCTACGTAACGTTATACGTTATAACATATATCTACATAGCGTTATACGTTATAACGTAATGCTACATAACGTTATACGTTACATCCTAATACCATATAACGTTATACGTTATAACATATATCTACATAGCGTTATACGTTATAACGTAATACTACATAACATTATACGTTGTATCGTAATGCTACATAACGTTGTACGTTATAACATATATCTACATAACGTTATACTTTACATCCTTATACCATATAACGTTATACGTTATAACGTAATACTATATAACGTTATACGTTATAACGTAATGCTACATAACGTTATACGTTATAACATATATCTACATAGCGTTATACGTTATAACGTAATGCTACATAACGTTATACGTTACATCCTAATACCATATAACGTTATACGCTATAACGTAATGCTACATAACGTTATAC
>NW_025218777.1:0-1033 GCF_014825855.1 Bombus pyrosoma | reverse complement strand
CATATCGTTATACGCTATAGCGTAGTACTATATAACGGTATACGTCATATCGTAACACCACATAACGTTATACGTCATATGGTAATACCACACAACGTCATACTTTATATCCTAATACTATATTACCTTATACGTTATATCGTAGTACCACATAACGTTATACGTTATAACGTAATACTATATAACGTTATACGTTATATCCTGATACTACATTACGTTATACGTCATATCGTAATACCACATAACGTTATACGTTATATCCTGATACTACATTACGTTATACGTCATATCGTAACACCACATAACGTTATACGTCATATGGTAATACCACACAACGTCATACTTTATATCCTAATACTATATTACCTTATACGTTATATCGTAATACCACATATCCTTATACGTTATAACGTAGTTCTATATAACGGTATACGTCATATCGTAACACCACATAAAGCTATACGTTATATCGTAGTACCACATAACGTTATCCTTTATAACGTAATACTATATAACGTTATACGATATATCCTGATACTACATTACGTTATACGTCATATCGTAATACCACATATCGTTATACATTATAACGTAATGCTATATAACGTTACACGTCATATCGTAACACCACATAACCTTAAACGATATATATCGTATTGCTATATTACGTTATACGTTCTATCCTAATACAACATTACGTTATACGCGATATCGTAATACCAAATAACGTTATACGTTATAACGTAATACCTTATAATGGTATACGTCATATCGTAACACGACATAACGTTATACGTTATATCCTGATACTACATAACGTTATACGTCATATCTTAATACCACATAACGTTATACGTTATAGCGTAATACTATATAACGTTATACGTCATATCTAACACCACATAACGTTATACGTTATATCGTAATACCACATATCCTTATACGTTATAACGTAGTTCTATATAACGGTATACGTCATATCGTAACACCACATAACGTTATACGTTATATCGTAGTACCACATAACGTTATA
>NW_025218776.1:0-1033 GCF_014825855.1 Bombus pyrosoma | reverse complement strand
CGTTATAAGTAATAACGTATTACTACATGACGTTATGCGTTATATCGTAATGATACATAACGTTATACGTGATATCGTAATGCTACATATCGTTATACGTTATATCGTAATACTACATAGCGTTATACGTCATAACGTAATATTACATAACGTTATACGTTATATCGTAATGCTACATATCGTTATACGTTATATCGTAATGCTACATAAGGTTATACGTTATGACGTAATATTACATAACGTTATACGTTATATCGTAATACAACATAATGTTATACGTTATAACGTAATATTACATAACGGTATACGTTATATCGTAGTACTTTATAATGTTATACGTCATAACGTATTACTACATAACGGTATACGTTATAACGTAGTGCTATATAACGTTATATGTTATATCGTAATGATACATAACGTCATACGTTATATCATAATGCTACATAACGTTATACGTTATATCGTAATACTACATAGCGTTATAAGTAATAACGTATTACTACATGACGTTATACGTTATATCGTAATGATACATAACGTTATACGTGATATCGTAATGCTACATATCGTTATACGATATATCGTAATACTACATAGCGTTATACGTCATAACGTAATATTACATAACGTTATACGTTATATCGTAATGCTACATATCGTTATACGTTATATCGTAATGCTACATCTCGTTATACGTTATATCATAATACTACATAGCGTTATAAGTCATAACGTATTACTACCTAACGTTATACGTTATATCGTAATGATACATAACGTTATTCGTTATATCGTAATACTGCATAACGTTATACGTAATATCGTAATGCTACATAATGTTATACGTTATAACGTAATATTACATAACGGTATACGTTATAACGTAGTGCTATATAACGTTATATGTTATATCGTAATACTACATTACGTTATACGTTATATCGTAATGCTACATAGCGTTATACGTCATAACGTATTACTACATAACGTTATACGTTATATCGTAATGATACATAACGTTATACGTTAT
>NW_025218775.1:0-1033 GCF_014825855.1 Bombus pyrosoma | reverse complement strand
GGTATTACGATATCACGTATGACGATATGTAGTATTACGATATAACGTATAACGTTATGTAGTAATACGTTACAACGTATGACTCTATATAGTATTGCGTTACAAAGCATGACTTATTACGTTATAGCGTATAACGTTATGTAGTATTACGATATAACGTATAACGTTATGTAGTGTTACGTTATACCGTATAACGATATATGGTATTACGACATAACGTATAACGTTATGAAGCATTACGTTATAGCGTATAACGTTATGTAGTGTTACGTTATAACGTATAACGTTATGTAGCATTACGTTATAGCGTATAACGCTATGTAGTATTACGATATAATGTATAACGTTATGTAGTGTTACGTTATAACGTATAACGATATGTTGTATTACGATATAACGTATAACGATATATGGTATTACGATATCACGTATGACGATATGTAGTATTACGATATAACGTATAACGTTATGTAGTAATCCGTTACAACGTATGACTCTATATAGTATTGCGTTACAAAGCATGCCTTATTACGTTATAGCGTATAACGTTATGTAGTATTACGATATAACGTATAACTTTATGTAGTGTTACGTTATACCGTATAACGATATATGGTATTACGACATAACGTATAACGTTATGAAACATTACGTTATAGCGTATAACGTTATGTTGTATTACGATATATCGTATAACGTTATGTAGCATTACGATATAACGTATAACGATATGTTGTATTACGATATAACGTATAACGTTATGTAGTGTTACGTTATAACGTATAACGCTATGTAGTATTACGATATAATGTATAACGTTATGTAGTGTTACGTTATAACGTATAACGATATGTTGTATTACGATATAACGTATAACGTCATGTAGCATTACGTTATAGCAAATAACGTTATGTAGTGATACGTTGTAACGTATAACGTTATATAGTATTACGATATAACGTATAACGTTACGTAGCATTACGTAATAGCGTATAACGTTATGTGGTACTACGATATAACTTATAACTTTATG
>NW_025218774.1:0-1033 GCF_014825855.1 Bombus pyrosoma | reverse complement strand
TATACTATTAGCTTACAACGTATAACGCTATGTACTATTACGTTATAACGTATAACGTTATATAGCATTACGTTATAACGTGTAACGGTATGTGGTATTACGATATAACTTATTACGTTATGTAGTATTACATCATAACGTATAACGTTATATACTATTAGCTTACAACGTATAACGCTATGTACTATTACGTTATAACATATGACGTTATATAGCATTACGTTATAACGTATAACGGTATGTGGTATTACGATATAACTTATTACGTTACGTAGTATTACATTATAACGGAGAACGATATATACTATTAGCTTATAACGTATAACGTTATGTAGTATTACGTTATAGCGCATAACGTTATATACCATTACGTTATAACGTATAACGTTATGTGGTATTACGATATAACGTATTACGTTATGTAGTATGACATCGTAACGTATAACGTTATATACTATCAGCTTATGACGTATAACATACATAACTATTATATAGTATTACGTTATAACATACATAACTATTATATAGTATTACGTTATAACATATAACGTTATATTGCATTACCTTATAACGTATAACGTTATGTGGTATTACGATATAACGTATTACGTTATGTAGTATTACATTATAACGTATAACGTTATATACTATTAGCTTATAAGGTATAATGTTATATAGTATTACGTTATAACGTATATCGTTATATAGCATTACGTTATAACGTATAACGTTATGTGGTATTACGATATAACGTATAACGGTATGTGGTATTACGCTATAACGTATTACGTTATGTAGTATGACATTGTAACGTATAACGTTATATACTATTAGCTTATAACGTATAACGTTATGTGGTATTACGATATAACGTATAACGTTATGTAGTATTACGTTATAGCGCATAACGTTATATACCATTACGTTATAACGTATAACGTTATGTTGTATTACGATATAATGTATTACGTTATGTAGTATGACATTGTAACGTATAACGTTATATACTATTCGCTTATGACGTAAAACATTA
>NW_025218773.1:0-1033 GCF_014825855.1 Bombus pyrosoma | reverse complement strand
GCTACATAACGTTATACGTTATATCGCAATACGACATAACGTTGCACGTTATATCGTAATGCTACATAACGTTATATGGTATATCGTAATGCTACATAACGCTATACGCTATAACGTAATGCTACATAACGTTACACGTTATAATGTAATACTATATAACCTTATACGTTATATCGTAATGCTACATAACTTTATACGTTATATCGTAATGCTACGTAACGTTATACGTTATATCGTAATACTACATAACGTTATACGTTATAACGTAATAGTACATAACGTTATAAGTTATATCGTAATGCTACATAACGTTATACGTTATATCGCAATGCTACAAAACGTTATACGTTACATCGTAATACAATGTAACGTTATTCGTTATAAGGTTATACTACATAGCATTATACGCTATAACGTAATGCTACATAACGTTATACGTTATATCGTAATGCTACGTAACGTTATACGTTATATCGTAATGATACATAACGTTATACGTTACATCGTAATACTATGTAACGTCATTCGTTATAAGGTTATACTACATAACATTATACTCTATAACGTAATGCTACAAAACGTTATACGTTACATCGCAATACGACATAACGTTGTACTCTATATCGTAATGCTACATAACGTTATACCTTATATCGTAATGCTACATAACGTTATACGTTATAACGTAATAGTACATAGCGTTATACGTTATATCGTATTTCCATATAACCTTATACGTTATATCGTAATGCTACATAACGTTATACGTTACATCGTAATACTATGTAACGTTATTCGTTATAAGGTTATACTACATAGCATTATACGCTATAACGTAATGCTACATAACGTTATACGTTATATCGTAATGCTACATAACGTTATACGTTATATCGTAATACTATATAATGTCATACGTTGTAACGTAATGCTACATAACGTTATACGTTATATCGTAATACAAGATATCGTTATACGCTATATCGTAATACGACATAACCTTATACGTTATATCGTAATGCTACATAACGTT
>NW_025218772.1:0-1034 GCF_014825855.1 Bombus pyrosoma | reverse complement strand
ACGATATGCTGTATTACGATATAACGTATGACGATATGTACTATTACGTTATAACGTATAACGTTGTATGGTATTACGATATAACGTATAACGATATGTAGTGCTACGTTATAACGAATAACGATATATGGTATTACGATATAAAGTATAACGATATATAGTGCTACGTTATAACGAATAACGATATATGGTATTACGACATAAAGTATAACGATATGTCGTATTACGATATAACGTATGACGATATGTAGTATTGCGATATAACGTATAACGTTATGTAGAGTTACGATATAACGTATAACGTTATGTCGTATTACGATACAACGTATACCGTTATGTAGCATTACGATATAACGTATAACGTCATGTAGCATTGTGATATCACGTATAACGTTTTGTAGTAATACGTTACAACGTATAACGTTATATAGCATTACTTTATAGCGTATTCCGTTATGTAGTATTACGATATAACGTGTAACGTTATGTCGTATTATGATACAACGTATAACGTTATGTAGCATTACGATATAACGTATAACGTCATGTAGCATTGTGATATAACGTATAACGTTTTGTAGTAATACGTTACAACGTATAACGTTATATAGCATTACGTTATAGCGTATTCCGTTATGTAATATTACGATATAATGTATGACGATATGTAGTATCACGATTTAACGTATGACGATATGTAGTATTACGATATAACGTATAACGTTATGTAGTGTTACGTTATAACTAATAACGATATATGGTATTACGATATAACGTATAACGATATGCAGTATTACGATATAACGTATGACGATATGTAGTATTATGATATAATGTATAACGTTATGCAGTGTTACGTTATAACGAATGACGATATATGGTATTACGATATAACGTATAACGATATGTGGTATTACGATATAACGTATAACGATATATGGCATCACGATGTAAAGTATAGCGTTACATGGTATTACGATATAACGTATAACGATATGCTGTATTACGACATAACGTTTAACGTTATGTAGCAT
>NW_025218771.1:0-1034 GCF_014825855.1 Bombus pyrosoma | reverse complement strand
CATAACGTTATACGTTACATCGTAATACTACATAACGTTATACGCTATAACGTATTGCTACATAACGTTATACGTTATATCGAAATGCTACATAACGTTATACGTTATATCGTAATACTACATAACGGTATACGCTGTAACGTAATGCTCCATAACGTTATACGTTATATCGGTATGCTGCATAACGTTATACGTTATATCGTAATGCTACATAACGTTATACGTTATATCGTAATACAACATATCGTTATACGTTATACCGTAATACAACATATCGTTATACGTTATATCGTAATACCATATACCGTTATGCGTTATAACGTAACACTACATAACGTTATACGTTACATCGTAATACTACATAACGTTATACGCTATAACGTATTGCTACATAACGTTATACGTTATATCGAAATGCTACATAACGTTATACGTTATATCGTAATACTACATAACGGTATACGCTATAACGTAATGCTCCATAACGTTATACGTTATATCGGTATGCTGCATAACGTTATACGTTATATCGTAATGCTACATAACGTTATACGCTATATCGTAATACAACATATCGTTATACGTTATACCGTAATACAACATATCGTTATACGTTATATCGTAATACCATATACCGTTATGCGTTATAACGTAACACTACATAACGTTATACGTTATATCGTAATACAATATATCGTTATACGTTATAACGTAACACTACATAACGTTATACGTTATATCGTAATACTACATAACGTCATACGCTATAACGTAATGCTACATAACGATATACATTATATCGTAATGCTACATAACGTTATACGTTACATCGTAATACCATGTAACGTTATACGTTATAAGGTAATACTACATAGCCTTATACGCTATAACGTAATGCTACATAGCGTTATAAGTTATATCGTAATACTACATAACGGTATACGCTATAACGTAATGCTACATAACGTTATACGTTATATCGTAATGCTACATAACGTTATACGTTATATCGTAATGCTACATAACGTTATACG
>NW_025218770.1:0-1034 GCF_014825855.1 Bombus pyrosoma | reverse complement strand
GTTATATGGAAATACGTTATAACGTATAATGTTATGTAGAATTAAGATATAACGTATAACGTTATGTAGTATTACGTTATAACGTATAACGTTATTTCGTTGTACGTTGAAACGTGAAATGTTACGTAGTATTTCGTTATAAAGTATAACATTATGTATTATTACGTAATAGCGTATATTGTTATATGGTAGTACGTTATAACGTATATCGTTATATGGTAGTACATTATAACGTACAACGTTCAGTAGTAATACGTGATAGCGTATAACGTTATGTATTAATACGTTATAACGTGTAGCGTTATGGAGTATTACGTTATAACGTATAACAATAGAGAGTATTACGTTATAACGTATGACGTTGTATAGTATTAGCTTATAACGTATATTCTTATATTGTAATACGATATAACGTGTAGCGTTCAGTGGTATTACGTTAAAACTTATATCGTTATATACTATTACGTTATAACGTATAACGTTATGTAGTATTACGTTATAGCGTAAGTCGTTATGTAGTACTACGTTATGTAGTATTACGTTATAGCGTAAGTCGTTATGTAGTATTACGTTATAACGTATAACGTTCAGTAGTATTACGTTATAACGTATAAGGTTTTGTGGTATTAAGTTATAACGTATAACGTTATATACTATTACGATGTAACGTATAACGTTATATGGTATTACGTTATAACGCATAACGTTATATAGTATTAGGTTATAACGTATATCGTCATATTGTAATATGATAATGATATAACGTATAGCGTTCCGTAGAATTACTTTATGACGTATATCGATATATGGCAGTACGTTATTACGTATAACGTTATATAGTATTAGGTTATAACGTATATCGTCACATTGTAATACGATATAACGTATAGCGTTCCGTAGAATTACTTTATGACGTATATCGATATATGGCAATACGTTATCACGTATAACGTTATGTGGTATTTCATTATATCGTATAGAGTTTTGTAGTATTACGTTATAACGTATATCGTTATGTAGTATTACGTTATATC
>NW_025218769.1:0-2188 GCF_014825855.1 Bombus pyrosoma | reverse complement strand
CGTAATACTACATATCGTTAGACGTTATAACGTATTATCATATATCGTTATCCGTTATATCGTAATACTATATAACGTTATACGTTATATCGTAATGCTACATAACGTTATACGTTATAACGTACTATTATATATCGTTATATGCTATTTCGTGAAACTACAAAACGTTATACGTTATATCGTAATGCTAGATAACGTTGTACGTTATAACGTATTGCCATATAACGTTATCCGTTATATCGTAATACTATATAACATTATACGTTATATCGTAATACTGCATATCGTTATACGTTATAACGTATTACCATATAACGTTATCCGTTATATCGTAATAGTATATAACGTTATACGTTATATCGTAATACTACATATCGTTAGACGTCATAACGTATTATCATATATCGTTATCCGTTATATCGTAATACTATATAACGTTATACGTTATATCGTAATGCTACATAACGTTATACGTTATAACGTACTATTATATATCGTTATATGCTATTTCGTAAAACTACAAAACGTTATACGTTATATCGTAATGCTAGATAACGTTATACGTTATAACGTATTGCCATATAACGTTATCCGTTATATCGTAATGCTACATATCGTTATACATTACAACGTATTACCATATAACGTTATACGTTATATCGTAATACCACATATCGTTATACGTTATATCGTAATACTACATATCGTTATACGTTATAACGTATTACCGTATAACGTTATACGTTATATCGTAATACCACATATCGTTATTCGTTATATCGTAATGCTACATATCGTTATACATTACAACGTATTACCATATAACGTTATGCGTTATATCGTTTCACTATATAACGACATACGTTATGATGCAACACTACATAACGTTATACGTTATAACGTAATACTATATAACGTTATACGTGATATCGTAATGCTACATTACATTATACGTTATATCGTAGTACTAGATATCGTTATACTTTATATCGTAATACTACATTACATTATACGTTAGAACGTAATACTATATAACGATATACGTTATATCGTAATGCTACATTACATTATACGTTATGTCGTAATACTAGATATCGTTATACGTTATATCGTAACAGTACGTATCGTTTTCGTTATATCATAATGCTACATAACGTTATACGTTTTGTCGTAATAGTACATAACGTTATAAGTTATATCGTAATACTACATATCGTTATACGTTATAACGTATTACCATATAACGTTATCCATTATATCGTAATAGTATATAACGTTATACGTTATTACGTTTCACTACATAACGTTATACGTTATAACGTAATACTATATAACGTTATACGATATAACGTATTATTACATATCGTTATATGCTCTATCGTAAAACTACATAACGTTATACGTTATAACGTAACACTACATATCGTTATGCGTAATATCGTATTACCATATAACGTTATAAGTCATATCGTGATGCTACATACGTTATACGATATATCGTAATGCTACATAACGTTATACGTTATAACGTAACACTACATAACGTTATACGTTGGAACGTAGTACTACATAACGTTATACGTTATATCGTAATGCTACATATCGTTATTCGTTATATCGTAATGCTACATAACGTTATACGTTATAACGAAATAGTACATAACGTTATAAGTTATATCGTAATGCTACGCAACGTTATAGGTTATATCATAATACTATATAGCGTTACACGTTATAATGTAATACCACATAACGTTAAACGTTGTAACGTATTATTACATATCGTTATATGCTATATCGTAAAACTACATAACGTTATACGTTATAACGTAATACTATATAACGTTATACGTTATATCGTAATGCTACATTACATTATACGTTATATCGTATTACTAGATATCGTTATACATTATACCGTAATGCTACAATACGTTATACGTTATATCGTAATACTATATAGCGTTACACGTTATAATGTAATACCACATAACGTTAAACGTTATAACGTATTATTACATATCGTTATATGCTATATCGTAAAACTACATAACGTTATACGTTATATCGTAATACCACATATCGTTATACGTTATATCGTAACACTACATAACGTTATACGTTATAACGTAATAATATATAACGTTATACGTTATATCGTAATACTACATTACATTATACGTTATAA
>NW_025218768.1:0-1034 GCF_014825855.1 Bombus pyrosoma | reverse complement strand
ACGTATAACGTTATGGAGCATTATGATATAACGTATAACGATATATGGTAATACGTTATGACGTATAACGTTATGTAGTATTTCGGTATAACTTATAACGTTATGTAGTATTACGGTATAACGTATAACGTTATGTAGCATTATGTTAAAACGTACAACGTTATATGGTAATACGTTATGACATATATCCTTATGTAGTTATAGGGTATAACGTGTAACGTTATGTAGCATTACGATATAACGTATAAGATTATATAGCATTACGGTATAACGTATAACGTTATGTAGCATTACGATATAACGTATAACGTTATATAGCATTACGTTATAACGTATAACGTTATATAGTAATACGTTATGACATATATCGTTATGTAGTATTAAGGTATAACGTGTAACGTTATGTAGCATTACGATATATCGTATAACGTTATGTAGTATTACGATGTAGGTTATAACGTTATGTAGCATTACGGTATAATGTATAACGTTATGTAGCATTACGATATAACGTATAACGTTATGTAGCATTACGTTATAACGTATAACGTTGTGTAGTGTTACGTTATCACGTATAACGATGTATGGTAATACGTTATAACGTATAACGTTATGTAGTATTACGATGTAACGTATAACGTTATGTAGCAATACGGTATAACGTATAACGTTATGTAGCATTACGATATAACGTATAACGTTATGTAGTATTACGTTATAACGTATAACGTTGTGTAGTGTTACGTTATAACGTATAACGATGTATGGTAATACGTTATAACGTATAACGTTATGTAGTATTACGATGCAACGTATAACGTTATGTAGCATTACGGTATAACGTATAACGTTATGTAGCATTACGATATAACGTATAACGATATATAGCATAACGTTATAACGTATAGCGTTATGCAGCATTATGATATAACTTATAACGTTATATGGTAATACGTTATGACGTATAACGTTATGTAGTATTTCGGTATAACTTATAACGTTACGTAGTATTACGGTATAACGTATAACGTTAT
>NW_025218767.1:0-1034 GCF_014825855.1 Bombus pyrosoma | reverse complement strand
AACATAATGCTACAAAACGTTATACGTTATATCGTAATACTACATAACGTTATACGTTATAACGTAATACTATACAACGCTATACGTTATAACGTAATACTACATAACGTTATATGTTATAACGTAATGCTACATAACGTTATATGTTATATCGTAATACAACATAACGTTATACGTTATAACGTAACACTACATATCGCTATATGTTATATCGTAATGCTACATATCGTTATACGATAAAACGTAATGCTACATAACGTTATGCGTCATATCGAAAAACTACACAACGTTATACGTTATAACGTAGTGCTACATAACGTTATACGTTATAACGTAATACTACATAACGTTATACGTTATAACGTAATACTATATAACGTTACACGTTATAACTTAATGCTACATAACGTTATACGTTATAACGTAATACTACATAACGTTATACGTTATAACGTAATACTATATAATGTTATACGTTATAACGTAACCCTATGCAACGTTATACGTTATATCGTATTACTATATAACGTTATACGTTATAACGTAATGCTACATAACGTTACAGATTATAACATAATGCTACAAAACGTTATACGTTATATCGTAATACTACATAACGTTATACGTTATAACGTAATACTATACAACGCTATACGTTATAACGTAATACTACATAACGTTATATGTTATAACGTAATGCTACATAACGTTATATGTTATATCGTAATACTACATAACGTTATACGTTATAACGTATCACTTCATAACGTTATATGTTATATTGTAATGCTACATATCGTTATACGATAAAACGTAATGCTACATAACGTTATGCGTTATATCGAAAAACCACACAACGTTATACGTTATAACGTAGTGCTACATAACGTTATACGTTATAACGTAATACTACATAACGTTATACGTTATAACGTAATACTATATAACGTTACACGTTATAACTTAATGCTACAAAACGTTATACGTTATAGCGTAATACTATATAACGTTATACGTTATAACGTAATACTATA
>NW_025218766.1:0-1034 GCF_014825855.1 Bombus pyrosoma | reverse complement strand
CGTATAACGTTTTGTATTATTACGATATAACGTATAACGTTATACAGCATTGCGTTATGACGTATAACGTTATATAGCATTACGTTTTAACGTATAACGTTATGTAGCACTATGATATAACGTATAACGTTATACAGCATTGCGTTATGACGTATAACGTTATATAGCACTACGTTTTAAAGTATAACGTTATGTAGCACTATGATATAACGTATAACGTTATATAGCATTGCGTTATGACGTATAACGTTATATAGTGTTACGTTATAGCGTATAACGTTATGTAGTATTACGTTATAACGTATACCGTTATGTAGCATTACGGTATAACGTATAACGTTATATAGCATTGCGTTATAACGTATAACGTTATGTAGCATTACGGTATAACGTATAACATTATGTAGCATTACGGTATAACGTATAACGTTATGTAGTATTACGTTATAACGTATAACGTTATGTAGCATTATGATATAACGTATAACGTTATATAGCATTGCGTTATTATGTATAACATTATATAGTGTTACGTTATAGCGTGTAACGTTATGTAGTATTACGTTATAACGTATACCGTTATGTAGCATTACGGTATAACGCATAACGTTATGTAGCACTATGATATAACGTATAACGTTATGTAGCATTGCGTTATGACGTATAACGTTATATAGTGTTACGTTATAGCGTATAACGTTATGTAGTATTACGTTATAACGTATACCGTTATGTAGCATTACGGTATAACGCATAACGTTATGTAGCACTATGATATAACGTATAACGTTATATAGCATTGCGTTATTATGTATAACGTTATATAGTGTTACGCTATAGCGTATAACGTTATGTAGTATTACGTTATAACGTATGCCGTTATGTAGCATTACGGTATAACGTATAACGTTATGTAGCATTACGGTATAACGTATAACGTTATGTAGTATTACGTTATAACGTATAACGTTATGTATTATTGCGTTGTAACGTATAACGTTATATAGTGTTACGTTATAGCGTATAACGTTATG
>NW_025218765.1:0-1035 GCF_014825855.1 Bombus pyrosoma | reverse complement strand
AGATGTTGCCAAATACGTGGGATGACTTCCGGCTTGCGCTATGTCAACTCTGGTCTAGGTCAAGACCAGCGTTGTTCCAATTTTGCATATTCAAACATGAATAATCATCTGAACGTATCTCCGCTACTATTGGTATTATGTCGAAAAATCAATGTGCCATACACTCCACATTTGCTGCCAAATACAGAACACGACATCCGGTTTGCACTCTATTAACTCTGGTCTAGGACATGACCAGCGTAGTTGCTGTTTTGCATATTCATGCTTCAATATTCAATTGAACGTATCTCCACTGCTATTCCAGATATGTCTACAAATCTGTGCGCGTTATACTCCACGTATGCTGCGAAATATGTGAAACGACATCCGGCTTCCGCTACGGTAACTCTTGCCTAGGTAAAGACGATCGTATTACCAGATTTGCATATTCAAGCATGAATATTCATCTGAATGTATCTCCGCTGCTATTGGAGGTATCTCGATAATTCGATGCGCGTTATTCACCTCATATTCTGCCAATACAGAGCACCACATTCGGTATGCGCCACGTCAAATCTCGTCTGGCTTAGGACTAGCGTATTACCAGTTTTGCATATTCAGGCTTTAATATACATCTAGACGTACCGCCGCTACTATTGGCGATATGTCGACAATTCAATTCGCATTATAGGCCACATTTGCCGCCAAATACAGAGCACGACATTGGGTTTGCGCTATGTCAAGCCTGATCTAGGTCAAATCCCGTGTATTTCCACTGTTGGATATTCAGACTACAATATTCAATAGGACGTATCTCAGCTGCTATTCGTCATATGTCGGCATTTCGATGTGCGTTATAGTTGATATATGCTGCAAAATACTGAGCACGACATCCAGGATGCGCTGCGTCGTCTGTGGTCTAGGTAAAGGCCAGCGAATTTCCAGTTTTGCATATTCAAGTATGAATATTCATCAGAACGTACCGGCGCTGCTATTGTTTTTATATTGATATTTCGATGCGCATTATACTCCGCGTATGCTGCCAAATACAGCGCA
>NW_025218764.1:0-1035 GCF_014825855.1 Bombus pyrosoma | reverse complement strand
GTTATAACATATATCTACATAGCGTTATACGTTATAACGTAATGCTACATAACATTATACGTTACATCCTAAAACCATAAAACGCTATACGTTATAACATATTCTACATAACGTTATACGTTATAAAGTAATGCTACAATACGTTATACGTTATAACATATATCTACATAGCGTTATACGTTATAACGTAATGCCAAATAACGTTATACGTTATATCGTAATGCTACATAACGTTACACGTTATAACGTAATGCTACATAACGTTACACGTTATAACTTATATCTACATAGCGTTATACGTTATAACGTAATGCTACATAACGTTATACGTTACATCCTAATACCATATAACGTAATGCTACATAACGTTATACGTTATAACATATATCTACATAACGTTATACGTTATAACGTTATGCTACATAACGTTATACGTTATATCGTAATACTACATAACGCCATACGTTATAACATATATCTACATAACGTTATACGTTATAGCGTAATGATGCATAGCGTTATACGTTATAACATATATCTACATAACGTTATACGTTATAACGTAATGCTACATAACATTATACGTTATATCGTTATACTATATATCGTTATATGTTATGACGTAATACTACATAACGTTATACGTTGTATCGTAACACTATATAACGTTATACGATATAACATATATCTACATAACGTTATACGTTATAACGTAATGCTACATATCGTTATACGTTACATCCTAATACCATATAACGTAATGCTACATATCGTTATACGTTACATCCTAATACCATATAACGTTATACGTTATAACATATTCTACATAACGTTATACGTTAAAACGTAATGCTACAAAACGTTATACGTTATAACATATATCTACATAGCGTTATTCGTTATAACGTAATGCTACATAACGTTATACGTTATATCGTAATACTACATATCGCTATATGTTATAACGTAATGCTACATAACGTTATACGTTATAACATATATCTACGTAGCGTTATACGTTATAACGTAATGCTA
>NW_025218763.1:0-1035 GCF_014825855.1 Bombus pyrosoma | reverse complement strand
TAACGTAATGCTATACAACGTTATACGTTATACCGTAATGCTACATAGCGTTATACGTTATAACGTAATACTATATAACGTTATACGTTATAACGTAAAGCCATATAACGTTATACATTATATCGTAATGCTACATAGCGTTATACGTTATAACGTAATGCTATACATCGTTATACGTTATACCGTAATGCTACATAGCGTTATACGTTACAACGTAATACTATATAACGTTATACGTTATAACGTAAAGCTATATAACGTTATACGTTATATCGTAATGCTACATAGCGTTATACGTTATACCGTAATACTACATAACGTTATACGTTATAACGTAATGCTATATAACGTTATACATTATATCGTGATGCTACATATCGTTATACGTTATAACGTAATACTATATAACGTTATACGTTATAACGTAATGCTATATAACGTTATACGTTATAACGTAATACTATATAGCGTCATACGTTATAACGTAATGCTATATAACGTTATACGTTATATCGTAATGCTACATAGCGTTATACGTTATACCGTAATACTACATAACGTTACACGTTATTACGTAACACTATAGAACGTTATACGTTATAACGTAGTGCTATATAACGTTATACGTTATATCGTATTGCAACATAACGTTATACGTTATAACGTAATACTATGTAACGTTATACGTTATAACGTAATACTATATAACGTTATACGTTATAACGTAAAGCTATATAACGTTATACACAATACCGTAATGCTACATAGCGTTATACGTTATAACGTAATGCTATACGACGTTATACGTTACACCGTAATGCTACATAGCGTTATACGTTACAACGTAATACTATATAACGTTATACGTTATAACGTAAAGCTATATAACGTTATACGTTATATCGTAATGCTACATAGCGTTATACGTTATACCGTAATACTACCTAACGTTACACGTTATTACGTAACACTATATAACGTTATACGTTATAACGTAATGCTACATAACGTATTACGATATATCGTGATGCTAAA
>NW_025218762.1:0-1035 GCF_014825855.1 Bombus pyrosoma | reverse complement strand
AACGTTATGTAGTATTACGATATAACGTATATCGTTATATAATATTACCATATGTCGTATAAAGCTATGAACTATTACGTTATAGCGTATAACGTTATGTAGTACTACGTCATAACGTATAACGTTATGTAGCATTACTATATAACGAATAGCGATATGTAGCACTACGATATAACGTATAACGTTATGTAGCATTACGGTATATCGTATAACGTTATGTAGTTTTACGATACAGCATATAACGATATGTAATAATACGTTATAACGTATATCGTTATGTAGTATTACTACATAACATATAACGATATCTAGTATTACGATATAACGTATAACGTTGTGTAGCATTACGATGTAACGTATAACGTTATATAGTATTACGTTATATAGTATTACGTTATAACGTATAACGTTATGCAGTGTTACGTTATAACGTATAACGTTATATAGTATTACGATATAACGGATAACGTTATATGGTAATACGTTATAACGTATAACGATATGTGGTATTACGATATAACGTATAACGTTATGTACTATTACGACATGACGTATAACGTTACGTAGTATCACGATATAACCTATATCGTTATATAATGTTACCATATAACGTATAAAGCTATGTACTATTACGTTATAGCGTATAACGTTATGTAGTACTACGTTATAACGCATAACGTTATGTAGCATTACGATATAACGAATAGCGATATGTAGCACTACGATATAACGTATAACGTTATGTAGCATTACGATATAACGTATAACGATATCTAGTATTACGATATTACGTATTATGTAACGTAGCATTATGATATAACGTATAACGTTATATAGTATTACGTTATAACGTATAACGTTATGTAGTGTTACGTTATAACGTATAACGTTATCTAGCATTACGATATAACGTATAACGTTATGTAGTTTTACGATACAGCATATAACGATATGTAATAATACGTTATAACGTATAACGTTATGTAGTATTACTATATAATTTATAACGTTATCTATCATTACGATATAACGTAT